>NC_091816.1:46195000-46450000 GCF_041296235.1 Equus asinus | reverse complement strand
TCTCTTTATTAATTTTTACAACAGAGAAAGTGAAACTCTGAGAATTTGGGGCTAAGTCACCAAGAAGCAAGCAAAGGAGCTGGGCCTTTATATTGGGACCTTATTCAGTCAAGGGCTCCAGGTGTATAGGAGGCTGGTAACTTCCAGGGTTCAGCAGTTCCCATCAACCAAGAGCAATTTTACAGAGAAGGGGGCAGCTGTGAGGTGTGGAAATTCATAAAGAAACCTTAACTAGACTGGATGCCCTCAACATGGTAAGAGCAATTCACTACTTAATACTGGGACTCCTTGAGCTTGCTCACCCTACCCAGCCCCCCCCCCCAGTACTGTCTACTGAGAACGGCCCTTTTTCTTTAGGTTGGGATATGTAGGTTTGACAGGATATGTGCTGGAGAAGTAGGCAGAAACTAGAGTATAAGGTGCTTGAGTCCTGAATAGAGTTTAAAATTTAATTTCCTTTTTTCTTTCAAACACTTTTAGGAGTCAGTTCCAATTGGACCAAGCTCCCACCACCTCTCTTCAGTAAAGTTGTTATTGTGCTGATAGATGCCTTGAGAGATGATTTTGTCTTTGGCTCAAAGGGTGTGAAATTTATGCCCTATACAACTTATCTGGTGGAAAAAGGAGCATCGCACAGTTTTGTGGCTGAAGCAAAGCCACCTACAGTTACTATGCCTCGAATCAAGGAAATGGTTTGACTTAATGTTTTACAAATCATGGTTTGACTCCTTCGGAGGTTTAGAGGGGCTTTCTAGAGTAGTCTTTTACTTGGAGTCCCAGTTTTAACTAAAAGGAAATTAGTTTGGTGCTGTCAACCTGGCTGGGGCAATAGAATGCTGAAGAAGCCTCACAGATGGGATGGAGCTGAGACCAAAGATTTGTGCCCCTCGTCAAATAGTCAAAACTCATGGGGAACATAAAGGATTTAGAGCCAGATCATCCAGGCTAACCTAATCCAAGAGTTACCATCCTCCTTGTTAACCTGCTCTCTTCTTTAATCATCAGTGGGTTAGTTACAATCCTGGAAGGAGCCTTTAGTGTCATCTAGTTCAATCTCTTGACTTTACAAATGAAGAAGCAAACTCAGATAAAGTAAAAGACTTGTCCAAAATTGTAGTATACACAGTGGCCAAACCAGCATTATCTGGCCTTGACAGCTATCATGGTTTCTGCTGTATAAACACCTTCAGCTGTTCAGCCTACTGAGAGTGGCTTTGAAGTGCATAATGCTTCACTCAAGAACTATGGGTAAGGATAAAAGTAAGCTTTATTTATGGGCTCAAGAACTATTTCTTGAGCAACTCCTATGTGCTGACATTGTAATGGGTATACAGTTGAAGCAAAATAGTGTCTCTGCCTTCATGCAGCTTTTAGTCTCTAATGAGAGATGTAGCCATTAAATTCACATACAAGTGAACGTGCAGTTATAAAGTGTGATTAATGCATGAGGAAGAACGGGGCATGATGCTCATTGTTGGGGTCGTGGGCTCAGTGTAGGTTGGGGGATCAGAAAGCCTGTCTGAGGAAAGTACATTCAAGCTCAGACTGGAAGGATGAGTAAAGGGGAGGGGGCAGAAAGAGACAGAGGAGCTTAAATGTTTGTCTGTGAATATATTGCACGCTAGCATGTTATAAAAGCCACTGGCTGAGTGTTGCATAATATGGCTGATCATGTGACACCTTACTACTTTGTGAGAAGGAGCCACTTCTTAATTTAAAGCTTGGGGGCAGCATTTAGTAGATACTCAATACATGTTTACTGGATGAATAAAAGAGTCTGGGATTGAAGGGATTAATGCCACATATTTCACGACTTTGTATTCTTGAGTTTCCCACTCTGTCTGCCACTTTTGGATGTGGCAATATTCATTTGGCAATATTTATTGAGCATCTACTATGTGCCACACACTGTTCTAGATAAGAAGGATTCAGTGAAGAATAAGACAGCAACTGTCCTCTCTTCATGGAGCTTACTTTCTAATTGAGGGGACAGAAAATACATAAGTATACAAATAAACAAGATAGTTTCAGAAAGCGATATATGTTGTGGAAGAAATCAAGGAGGAGAACACGATGGAGAGTTGTAGGGAGTGGGAGAGGGCACTTTAGTAGAGATGCTCAAGGAAGGCCTCTGAGGAGTGGTCATTGTGCAGAGACCTGTCCTGGAAAATCTGGAAGAAAGGCATCTAGACTCTAGACAATCAGAGGCACTGATTTCTTAAACCATAAACCCTAACCTTAAACCCTAACCCTAAACCCTAACCTTAACCACAACCCTAACCCCTAACCCTAACTCTAACTGTAACCCCCAATCCTAACCCTAATCCTAACCTGACCCTGACACTGACCGAAATCCTAACCGTAACCCTCACCCTAACTGCAACCCTCACACTAACCCTAATCCTTACCCTGACCCTAGCTCTCCTGACCTGCTTGCTCCTCTTCCCTGGTGGTTTGCTTTCAGCAGGCAGTGGAGGGGATTTGTTTCCCGCCACTGCCCCTCCTGCCCTGCCACTGCCCCGAAGCTCCAGGAACCCTCAGTGTAGCAAATGAGGGTGGCAATGGAGGGCCCACTGCGAAGACAGGGGCATACCCAGGTTGGAGTGAATCAGAGAAGAAGCACGTATTGCTAATACTCGCCTTCGCCGCACTCTTTGTGCTTCGCCGCCACCACCCCTGGGCCCTGCTGGCCACACTGGGGCCATCCCACTCCCTGTTGTCTGGCTGCTGGACTGATGGCTGAGGTTGCGAATAGGTGGACGCCGTATGTGTCCTGCCCATGGTGAGTGCTTGTGGGTTGCACCAGCGGTGGTGGTGGTGGGGCTTAGGGGCTCGAGGCATGTTCCTGGCTCCTGCAGGAGCCCTGCACCCTCAACTTGTGTGGGGTGTTGGAGCTACATCCTGTGGCGGGTGAGCTGGGCAGGGCAAGAGGGTGGGCTGTGGGGCAGGGGTGGGGAACGAGGAGTTGCCGGTCGGTGGCTCCAGGGTTGGTGTTCCCACCAATTTTGGCTGAATTTAGCATGCCATGACCAGGACTCTAACCGTAACCCCAGTCCTCACTCCGTCACCCCTAACTCAAGACCCAGATCTTAGTCCTAATCGGACTCTTCGCCATCACCCCCTCCCGATGCCAACCACATCATAAACTCTATTCCCTGACACCAATCCCAACCCTAATCCCTGAACCTGATCTTCACCGTTCACCCATGGACCCTCACATCACACACACGCCTGGCCTTGACCCCTATAACCTAACACCTACCTTTGACCCTGGCCATGACTCTAGCCTTAAACCAACCCTAACCCTAAAGCCTCAAATAGAACCCAAGCCTATCCTTACCCCTAACCCTAGCTGTAGCCCTTGCCCAACCCTAACCCTAACCTTAATCTAACTTGTGATACTCACTCTAAACTTCGCTCATCACCCCAATACTCACCCACACCCTGACCGTGACCTAAACCTAGACTGTGACCCTTGCCCTGGCCCTAGCCCTAACCCCAACACAGACATCAACCCTAACCCCTGATCCTGAACCTATTACCTGACTCTGACCTTGACCACTGACTCCTGACCCCTCATCATCACTCTCACCCCTAGCCCTGACTCCTAAGTCCTAACTGCTACCCCTACCCCTCCCCTAACCATAGCTGTACTGCAGGCTCTAACCCTAATCTTAGCCCCAGCACTACACCTAGCCCTAGTCCCAACCATAACCCTGACCATGATCCTGACTCTATCCCTCAACATCATCCTCACCCTCACCCTCACCCTACTCCTGACCCTGACCCTCACCCTAACCCTGACCCCTACCCCTACCCCTGGTCCTAACTCTATTTCTAACCCCAACACCATCCTCATCCCCAACCCCACACCAACCTCACCATTACCAATACCTCATCTCATAACCCAACCTCAACCCTCACCCCTACCCCTGACCTTGACCCTGACCCTGATCCTGACCCTCCAACCACCTCCCCTATGATCATCATTCTCTCTCTCGGTCCCTAGGAATGACCTGGGGCACGTGGATGGGGTCACGGCTACCTCCTCAGTCGTGCACAACAGTAGCCTTGTGGTATCCTCCTCAGAAAGGTGTGATGACATTTCCTGGAATACTTTCAGGCCTAAGTGCTCTTTCCTCCGTATTTGTCTAGCTGACAGAGTTTGCACAAGTGGCAAGGATGCACAGCCTACTTTGGGCAATGCAGGCAAAGCATTGTTGCTCCTCTCCCACTGCACATCGGGGCACTCAAGAATTTTCCCAGGAGAATGCCTTCTTGGCTCTTAGTCTTGGGTTAATCCCAAGAAGTGTACCCTAGGCTGCAGGAGAGAATGGATCTCCTGACTCCAGAGAAGTGAGTACCACCTGGAGAAGGAAGAGCCTGTCTGGTGGCTTCCCTGTGCCTGAATTGCCTTTCATGGCCACACACCTTCAGCAAGTCATCTTTGGATTCTGAATAGTGTTTTGCCTCCTGGAATTGAAAGTTTCCAATCTTGATGTGTGTCCATGTCTTTTCAAGGAGAATATGAGGCCTGAAGGGGGCAGCTGGCAGAGGGATAGTCTTGATTGACTCCCCAGTCCGGTGTTAGCAAACAGGGCCAAACCATGACTCCAAAGGATAGAAGCAGTGACAAGAGGAGAAGGGTTTATAATGGACATGAGATAGACGTGAAGTAAATGTCAACCAGTGCCCTACAACATGTGAACCCTCTAGAAAGAGGATAGAATCATTGATAACAGTGAGGAACAAACACCAGCACAGAGAGCAGAATTGTCAAGCGTGAATTTAGGATCCAGCAAAAAACAAGTGGAGAGAGACAGAGTGTTTCTGAAGCAGTATTTGGAGATTTCAAGACTGATGGGGGCAGAAGTGGGGCTTTGGACTATAAGAAGAACCCCCATGGGGGTCACAATAAAAAATATCCTATCCAGGACCCCAAGAGGAGATGTGCTGAGAGCCACCCCAAGGTCTGAGAAGCTTTCTGTTGGGATGAAGAAAAAAAGTGCAGAGAGAGAGTACATTCCAAGGAGTAGCCCTGGCCTGGAAGACCTGCCACCATCACCCGCAACACCGGGGGACTCATTACCAGTCAAAACAGTAGAAGCCAGAAGATGAAGTGCTGGAAGGCCAGAACAGAGAGCTAAACTGCAAGTGGACCAGTGAGGGTTTTGCCATCCAGTTTACAGTTGAGTCAGTCCAGTTGTCCCAAAGTGACTTTCCTCTTCTTCATCGTGGCACCACAGTAAGGTCAGATTTTACCATTGAGAGAAGGGGACAGTGGCCATTAAAGTCATGAGCATCTCTTTGGACCTCATTTGGCTCCTTTCCTGCAGCCTCAAGTGAGTTCCTAATAAGTGCCTCTGGTGCTCCTGTGTTTGGAAAGTTGTCACTCAGGATAGGGAATGGCTTCTTCTAACTGGAGGCCCAAAGCCATGGCCAAGTCATGCACATCTTCAGAACACCCAAGAGAGAAAACACGGACGAGAAAAAAGGCACCCATTTGAACACAGCCACACAGGCACAAGGTCACCAGGAGGATTGGGGACTTCAGGCAGGTCCAAGCCAAGCAAGGAAGCCCCAACCCTCCACCAGCATGATAGCTCCTTAGGATCAGGCTGAGGCTCCAAGTAATGAAACATGTGATTGAGCCTATCCACCCAGAAACACACAGGCAGTCCTATTTTGGGGTCACACAGGAAACTACTTGCTGTCGAATCCCAAGCAAAACCTCTGAGCCAACCTCATGGAGGGATATCACCACTAGGCTTCTGATCCTTCTGGGTCAGCCTGGACCTGCATGGGCATCTTCCACCCTTGAGTTGTAGAAGCAACCTTCCTTCCTTCCTTCCTTCCTTCCTTCCTTCCTTCCTTCCTTCCTTCCTTCCTTCCTTCCTTCCTTCCTTCCTTCTCTCTCCGTTCATCCACACATCCACGCATCCATGCATCCATTCAGCTTTCATCCATTCATTCATGGATGCAGATCCCACTGATAGTGGTAGGCCACAGCATGCACCTGCACCTGGCCACCAACATAAGGCACTGCCACTCCCTCCGAGCCCTGAGGCTCCAGCACTTAGGAAACAGGTCAGTCATTGTGAGGCCAGAGGAGCAGCTTGACAAGAAGGCACATTTGGGGAGCCAGCTTTAAGGCCAGGGCACTAGGTTCCTGAAGGTTTGAGGGAAAGGAGAAGCAATTGAAGAGATGGGGGGCGTGCCCACCTTCTTCTCAGGTCCACTACATCCCAAATCACTTGGTGCCTGCCACTGCCACCACTACAGCTGCCGTCTCTCCACCACTGGAGAAACACCGCAGTTGTGGGCCCTACTTGGCAGTGACAAGCAGTATGCCCGTTGCCTCTCTTGTCTCCAAAGTGGACCTCGGTGTGTTTGTAATGGATCAGAGGGGGAGTGAGGTACTGCAACGTGAAATCTAGTGAGGAAAGGCGACAAGCATCCCCAAGTCCTGCTCTAAGTGACAGTCTTGGAAACAGTCAATCTATTGGCCCCAAGACTGGCCCTCCAGTAGACATGGGCAGAGGAGGACCTTTGACTGGAGCCACTTCCAAGGGGGCGCTGCTTCTGCCAGTTCCTTCCTGGTATCTATTGACTGACCCCCTCTCCCTGGCATCCCTCCAATCACCACCAAGATCATCATCCTCTCTCTTGGTACCTGGGAATGGCCCATCGGACGCTGGGTGCGGATGCTGATGCCTCCTTGGTTGGGCACATCAGTAGCCTTGTGGCTTCCTACTCACAAATGTTTGATGACAAGTCCCCAAAAACTGTGAGGACAAAGGATTCTTCTGCAGTTCTGACAGAGTCTTGGCCCAGGTGGCATGGACAGTCAACCCCCTATGGGCAACGAAGGCAAAGCTGTATGTTGCTCCTCTTCCTCTTGAAGCCCAATGTTTCCTTACTCATCTTCTGTTTGGATGATCTATCCATTGATGGAAGTGGAGTGTTAAATTTCCATACTGTTATTGTGTTATTGTTTATTTCTCCTTTTATGTCTGTCAATAACTCCTTTATATATTTAGGTGCTCCTATGTTGTGTGCATAGATATCTACAGGTGTTATGTCCTCTTGTTGGATTGTTCCCTTTATCATTATGTAGTGCGCTTCTTGGTCTCTTGTTATGGTTTTTGTTTCAAAGCTTTCTTTTCATTGCCATTTGCATGGAATATATTTTGCCAGCCCTTCATTTCGAGTTTGTGATTTTTAGATCTAAAGAGTCTCGCATGTAGCATATATGTGGGTCTTGTTTTTTTATCCAATCAACCGCGTTATGCCTTTTCCTGGAGCGTTTAGTCCACTGACATTTAAAGTAGCTATTGATAAGTATGTACTTATTGCCATTTTGTTATTTTTTCCAAGTAATTTTATTGAGACCATAATGGTTTATAATATTGTGTAGTTTTGGGTGTACATTATTGTTTATCAATTTCTGAATACACTTCCTCATGCTCACCCCCAGTAATCTAATTTTTATCCACCACCATACATATGTGCCCCTTTATTTCTTTCACCCAACCAACCATTTTGTTATTTTTTATGTGGGTGTTTTAGTAGTTTTTCTCTGTTCCTTTCTTCTCTTGCTTTCTGGTTTGGTGGCTTTCTTTAGTATTATGTTTGGGTTCCTTTCTCTTAATTTTTTGTGCATTAATTATAGGTTTCTGCTTTGTTATTACCGTGAGGTTCTTATATAATACCCTAGGTATATAGCCATCTATATTAAGTTGATGGTCTCTTTAGTTTGACCTCTTGCTGAAAGTTCTACTCTTTTACTCCCCTCCTCCCACATTTTTTGTTTTTGATATCATATCCAACTTGTTTGTGTGTGTGTGCGTATGTGTGTGTGTCTGTTACCTTCTTATCATGGAAGTAGATAATTGTAGTACTTTTGTCTTTTGGCCTTCAGAGGTGATTGATCTGCTACCTTTACTGTTTATGTGCCTTTACCAGTGAACTTATTGGGTTTTTTTGGATAATTTTATTATTCTTCTTTGTAGTCTTTTCTTTTCCACTTATATAAGTCCCTTTAGCATTTCTTGTAAGACTGTTTTTTTGTGATAGACTCCTCCAGTTTTTTCTTGTCTAGGAAACACTTTATCTCTCCTTCCCTTCTGAATGATAAGCTTGCTGGGTCGAGTATTCTTGGCTGTAGGTTTTTTCCATTCAGCACTTTAAATATATCGTGACACTCCCTTCTAGCCTGTAAGGTTTCTGCTGAGAAGTCAGCTGATAGCCTTATGGGGTTTCCTTTGTATGTAATTCTTTGCCCTTCTCTTGTGGCTTTTAAGATTCTCTCTGTCATTAACTCTTGACATTTTAATTATAAAATGTTTTGATGTGGGCCTCTTTGGCTTTATTTCATTTGGTGCTCTCTGCACTTCCTGTACCTGCATGTCTTTTCCTTCTTTAGTTTAGGAAAATTTTCAGCTATTATTTCTTCAAATAGATTCTCTGCCCATTTGTCTCTCTCTTCTCCTTCTGGGACACCTATAATACAAATGTTACTACACTTAAAGTTGTCTCAGAGGTGCATTAGACCGTTGTTGTTCTTTATAATTCATTTTTCTTTTATCTGTTCAGCTTGGGTAATTTCCTTTAGTCTTTATCTAGCTTGCTGATCCATTCTTCTGTATCAACTACTCTGCTATTGAGCTCCTCTAGTGAATTTTTCATTTCCAGTATTGTATTCTCCACTTCTGATGTGTTCTTTTTTATGTTCCCAGTTCTTTGTTGAAGTTCTCACTGAGTTCATCCATTGTTCTCCCAAGATCAGTGAGCATACTTATGACTTTTTGTTTCAATTCTTTTTCAGGTAGATTGTTTATTTCTGTTTCTTTTAGTTCTTTATCAGGGGTTTTGTCCTGTTCCCTTACTTGGAATGTATTCCTTTGCCTCCTCATTTTGCCTCTTTCTTTGTGCTTATATCTATGTGTTAGGTAGGTCAGCTACATCCCTCTTGTCACCATTTCCAAATGTTCCATGGGTGTTCCCTGTGTGGGCTACAAGTGTCCTTCTGTTGTAGCAGGGTTGTTCTTGCTGCAGGTGCTCAGAGAGGCTAGGCTGTCCCCCTCGCTGGCTGTTTGTAATGCTCAGCTGTGTGTGGCTGCTATAGATCCTTCAGTCACTTTGTCAGACATGGGGACTCCCAGTGCAATTGGCTACAATGCCTAATAGCACGTTCCTGTTGCAATTTTTCTGGTAAATGAGCAGGAACCTACCTGACTCATTTCTAGGCTCAGGGTCTTACTATTGCTGTAGGTCTCCAGCTTTCAAGCCTCTTGTTGCCTCTCTCAGGGTTGCAGCTGTGTTGGGCTGGCTCCAGGCATGGGAGCACCCAATTCTTTCAGGCTTCCAAGGCGGGGCTGATCCTGTATGTGGCTCTTTGAGAAGTACAACTCTTCTGCAACTGACAAGCCCCACAACCCACAAGGCTACACACACTATCAAGACTGTCTCGCCCTGTGAGCACACCATGAGCCACTGTAGTGGACCCAGTCACCCCACAGCAGAGGCTCCCACACTCCACCTACTCCTTATGCATGCCCTGCCATGCAGAGGCAGACACACTCACCTGGCTGCAGAGGATTCAGCCACCCAGCCTATGCAGGCCCACAAATTGCCTGAGGTCTTGCTGTTGGAAGGGACCAGTCCCTAGGGTGGGCTGCTGACCCTGGGTCAGCTGGGTTAAATTGACACTCTAGTAGGTGGGCCAGATCCTGAGCTAACAGACCAGTGGAAGAACTCCAGTGGTGTCTGCCAGCATCTGTGCCAGCATGACTGTACTAGGTTACAATAATGGCTGCCACAATATCTCAGTCCCTGGAGAGGTCTCAACACTCACCAAGATGTGCCCAGAACCTATCAGGTGAGTCTGTTTTCAAGAAAGGAATGTGAACCTTTCTGGTGACTTTATATTTCTTTCTGAAACAGGTTAATTTGTGTGTGGACCTTCTAAGAGCTAACTTTTCTCCACTTATTTCCAATAGCTTTTCTGGGGTATTCCTCATTGTAGTTAATGGCCAGAAAAGCCAGATATTATGACACTCATCTCAGGTGTGCTGGATATTGAACCTGAAGTGAGTTTGCTCACCAATTGCAAAGCAAGACAATCTCTGACAATAGGGGTAGTGGAAGAAAGTATAAATTTTATTATTGCACAGCACTGAACAAGGAGAGAGGTCAGCTAATGCTGAAATCCCAAACTCCCAGAAAAGCTAAAAGGAAGGGTTTTTATTGGGGGTGTTATGTAGGGGAGGCAGGAGCACATAGCCTTGCTGGTCGGAGTTTTCCCACCAGCCTGTCTTTGGCCTTGAGACTACTTGCAGAGAGAAGGAAGCCTGTGACCTTGCTGGTCAGCAGCTTTCCCACCAGCCTGTGTCTCTGTGGAGAGGAGGCAATGAATCTTGGTGCTTGTCCTTGGCAGTGTCTGTCTCCATGGTGGATAGTGGATTCTGGAGCCAGGAAGCCAGGGAGTAAGCAAGGAATGAGTGTTTTGATTTCTAACCCCATATATGCTGGGTTTAATGTAGGGAAACTGATGTTAGGGTCCATATCAATTTCCCCCTATTTTATGTCCATCCCTCAATCTTGAGGGATTTGGGGAGGTGAACGATCTAGCTACTTCCTGCTGAAATGGGGCATAGGTTGTTTCATCTCGTGGAACCAGTGTTTTAATAAGGCAATGATGCTGGTGGGCTCCCAAAGCTAGGCCTGCATCAGGCAAGTAAGTAACCAGGTATTTAATAAAAAGTTTTTCTAGAGAAACAAAAAGAGAAAAACAAGCTTAATGGTTGGAGCAAATTATAAACAAGTTTTTTAGCCCAGGGGGCAGGCAATTAAGATTCCCAGAAGTCAAGGTTGAAGCATCTTTTGCAGTTTGAAATGTCTTTGATGGTGTCATCGGTCACTCAGGTACCTTTTTGAGTGGCTTATGCAGCAGTAGATATGAATCTCTTTTAAGTTTATATTAGGTTCTCCAGCATCAGTTTACAAGCATCTAGGAAAAAGGGCAGATTTAGTTTTCAATGACTCCAAATGAAAGTGATGTGGAAAAAAACCCTGAAAATGTTAGTTTGGATGTTTGTAGCCAGACAAGAAGAACTCAGGATCCAGACCAGTTAACAGATGTAACAAAAATCTTAAAAACAGTTGACAAAACCAAAATGCAATATCCGCAAATGTGTATTATAGTTTCTATTGAAACATAATCTTCTCTAAAATAACTCTCAATTTCACTAGACATAGCCAAATTAAGACTAACTGGTTTGCAAAATAAGTCTAGTTTTAATAAATTTGGCATAATAATTTACATAAGTACAACAAGAATAGTAATTGATTATATAGGCTCTTTTAAATCTGCTTTGTTGGAACCTTATAGGGAATCTGGGGTTAAAGTTTAAAGGCCTCTCAAGGGAAGCCAAGCAAAGTACCTGTCATCAGATTCCACCTGCAGTACCTACATATTTGGGTGGGTCCCTCTCTTCGTGAGGTTCCCCAAAATATTGAGGTTCCTTGTACCTGCCAGAGGGAGCAACATTCTTTGCTCAACCTTACCAGGTCACTGAACCCGTAAGCAAGGTACCAGGCCAATATTTCCAAGTGGTTTTATTCCAGAATGTCAACTTTCATTCCTCAAAAGCTGTCTTATTATATCCAAGCCCATATGTTTTTTCAAATATGATGTTCCAGTCAAAGCCCTGGTAATATAACTAGTGTTTCCAATTGTGTCCTGTTATAAGAACAGATTCTTATTGGGCTTATGCAAACAACCATATTGCCATGAGAGTCAGAATACTTACTCATCAGGAGTTTTTACATTTTGGATGTCTCAGATAGGGAGAAAAAGATAAATGTTTCAATTTTGTTTATAAATTGCTATAAATCATAGCTCCTTAATAGAATACATAAAAAGGGTTTTTTTAATCTGAAAAAAACAAAGCATCAAAAATCAGCAATATCTCAATCAAAAACCTATAAAACTTATAATCATCCCTATTGGTTTATTCAGTCCTGTGTAATCGGTTCTTGATCTTACTCTTCTTAGGAGTTTGTGAGGTCATCAGCTTTTCCTTTAGAGTTCTGTAATTTTTACCCAGTTTAGTTTTATAACCTCAAAGTTTATTGGAAACCTGTATTCTAGAGTGTCAGAGTCTTTTCCATGAATTTCTCTGAAGATGAAACATATTTGTAAAACCATCAAAGTAAAATAGCAACTGTCTGCAAATAACAAAACATTCAAAAATGGTAACTGACAAAGGCATTTGACCATCTCTGTGATATATAACACTTTGAGATAATGACCAGAATTATGGCTGACAATCAGAACAGATCAGATAATTTTTAAAATACTTATAACAATAACACTCATTTACATAATACCATTTAAGGAAGTTTATCATTACTTATTTGACAACCCTTCTCATGTAATTTAACATACAAAATAAGCCTTATTAGTTTAGCATTTTTCTTATAGAAAGAGAGCACATTTCTCTGAGATGTCCCAGTGGCCCTCTGAAAATCTCCAGAGAAACTTTCCTTCCTCTTCCATGTCAAAAGAAACCTTTAATTCAGGACTTGAATATTTGTGGGTGGGGGGAAGTTTGTCAAAAATATTAAAAGCTTTAAAACATTTGTTCAGATAGGAAACTGGTTTCACTGCAAAACCATGTTCAGGTATCTACTCGAAGTGACAACAGAAACCGTCAAGGGGAAACAGTTAAAATAGAAAAAAAAATCCTTTTTATAATATTTTTATCAAGAGCAGATTAAAAGTTTAGAAAACTTTTTCTTTTAAGAAAGAGGAGACCAAGTTTTAATTTTGTACCAGTTTACTCTTGACATATAAATTTGCTTGCTTAATTGGGTTTGCTTTACTCTTAGCCAACTTGGCCATGCACAAAATTTCACAGGGTTTTACTTTCACAGACCTTTTGTTGTTGTTGTTGTTGTTGTTTACATTTAGAATTTGTCCCAGCACTTCAGGACAAATTTACCTTTCTCAACACAAGAAACAAAAATATTTCCGTTCTTTATATCTTTTTACTGAAAGCATATACTTTACTTTCCTTGTATACAGACCTTTTAGAAATATATGTTTTCTCATAGAAGATTTCTCAACATACAGAAAACGTGTTTATCAATAAAGCTAAGCACTTTTCAGTTTCTTTGATATAAGAAACCAAAGGGAGACAAATATATGCTTAGTAGTTAAACTTTAATATTGTATCTTATGTGGAAATGATCTAGATACCCAATAAACTGTTATTATTTAACTTAGTAAAGCTATAAAGTTTAAGTTTCTAAAAAGATTTTTGGAAGCTGTCTTTTAAGTATGCATACTATAAAGCATAATTATTGTACATAAAACTCGTACTCAGTTTTAACAATTACTCTTAAAAACTTCATGTGACATTACAGCAGTTAACTATCATCTTCAGTTGTTTTAAGTACATACATCATAATACATATAATTATTGTTAAAAAGTTTTCCAAAAACTTTTATCTTTTTATATTTATTTGATTTGTCTGTTTTTAGCAATTATATTTAGATTATCCACAAAAACCTCTTGAGACATTAAACAAAATTAGCTATTATACTGAGTTATTAGTTTTGAGGATAAGTTTTGTAACAGAGGTGACATGAGCTCATTTGACTGGTAAACCCAGGCTGTATGTCTGCATCATATCCAATGCCGATATCTCTTGTGACATGTCTATTTTAAATCAAAGCAGTAAATTTAAATAGGCTCTTATCTACCAAAGATCATTTTATATCATGTTAAATAACATTGTCTCTTAGATGTTTTTGCATATTCATTATAGACTGCATTCCATTTTGAGAGATTTTGAATCCTCTTCTGAAACAGGTTTTCAGAATGGCCATTACAATTCCAAATTATCTCAAAAGTTTACTTGTTTAATTTTAGATCAGAAATTTTGGGGGCATTGAAACAAAGCTCAGCTTGCTGGGAAGCTCAGCAAGAGAGTAGACAAAAGCGGCAGATTTGGGTTCAGCTGCTGGCATGTTTAATTATTTTCTCTTAAAGAGGTAGTAAAGTATTTCTAATTTTATTTAGAAGCCTCAGAAGATTAAAATAGGCTCCCCATTGTTGCAGCTGGCTTTTACAATTGCACACATCAGTTTGGGTGAACTGAAATTGGCCCTTTCAAGTATATCAATTTTTACAAAACCTTATCTTAGTTTTACTAACTCTTATACTTTTAATTAGAACTTACACTAGAATTCTATCAAGTTTTCATATTAAAACATTGTGTAGGGGAAGCATTCCCAGTTAGACATAACATTGATTCCCAAAACAAATATCTAAGCAAAATTGACATAAACTCTTTATATAATATTAGCTTAAACACTTTAATCTTTATAGTCTTATTACCCTTAGTAGCCTAACTGTTACCCCAAATAATTGCGGGTCAGGTTCTTCACTCTGATTTTTGCCTCCTGACCTTTTAAATTTTTCAAACTGGGGTAAATAGAACAAGTTTCTCTGATGTCCTTTAACTTTGAGGAGTCAATGGGGGGTCCCTTTAGCCCATGAAACTTTAGGCAGTGTTTTATTAAAACCGTTGTTTTACCTTTATTTATATCTGTTCTATTTGTCCCATTTTTATTTTAATAACTAGCTAAAGATTTTTATCCCATTGGGAGGAGTCCTGTGACTCTTCCCTGTCTGACTTCTTTTTCTTAACTTAATATTTTCATTAGCATCTGTAGGACTATGAGAAGCTGAGACCCCAAGTTTGAGTAAGTTCTTAAGACTAGTCATTATAGTTTCCTTTTATTTTGGTCTTTTTATAGGTAACAATAAAACAGCTGTTTATCATAAAAGCTCTCTAAAAAGTTTCCCAAGTTAAGTGTCTATTGTTTGGCTTTTTTTTCCCTCTGGAAGCTAAAGAATATTGTGGCCATGTGGTGTTACAAAAGAAAATCATCCCTCTTTAGACAATGGCTTATAACTACAGGTTGACCAGTCTGCCAAAGTTTTTCCCAAGGGGCTCTTAGGTGGAATAGATGTGGCACCTCCCATGTTAACACTTTTAAAAGGAAAGACAGACAAACAGCAGATACCAAACAAGCACACTTTCCAAAACACCCTCAGCCACAAATGTAAACCAAAACAAAGACCAAAACCAAAAACCAAAGTGCTTCCAGTCCTAGCTTAGTCCATGTCCTACACTTGGTGGGTGCACAACAAAGATCCACTACACAAATCTTCCCAAATGAGCAAGGGACCTCGGTTGTGCACACCTAGGGGATTTACCAAAATCTGGCCAGGGCATTGCAACTCAAAACAATCAGAGCCCAAAGGGCTTCCAAGGTACCCATTATTTCCGGCCAGTCCTGCTGGAAAAGGTTAACACAAAGACAAAGACAAAAACTACCAGCTAGTTACAAGAGACGTCTTCCTAAGACCTAAACCTAGTTTCTTCCACCACCAAAGCAAAAGCGCCATGGGCCAATGACATCTGGCTAGAAGCCAGTTGCTTGGGGCTGTCCATGAGACCAGGGGCCCAGGCACCTGCAGGACAGCTTCCAACAGACGCCTTTAGCTAGAGGCCAATGTGCCACAGACGAGACGTCCACCTGGGACATAGTCCCATTTGGGTCGCCAAATTGATATCAAACCTGAAGTTAGTTTGCTCACCTGTTGCACAACAAGCCAATCTCTGACATCAAGGGTAGTGTAAGAAAGTAGGAATTTTATTATTGCACAGCGCTGAGCAAGGGGAGAGGGCAGTTAATGCTGAAATCCCAAACTCCTGGAAAAGCTAAAAGGAAGGGTTTTTATTTGGGGTTTTAGGTAGGGGAGGGGGAGCATATGGCCTTGCTGGTTGGAGCTTTCTCATCAGCCTGTCTTTGGCCTTGAGACAATTGCAGAGAGGAGGGAGCCTGTGACCTTGCTGGTCAGCAGCTTTTCCACCAGCCTGTATCTCTTTGTGGGGAAGAGATAATGAATCCAGGTGCTTGTCCTTGGCGGTGTCTGTCTCCATGGAAGATAGTGGATTCTGGAGCCAGGACGCCAGAGAGTAAGCAGGGAATGAATGTTTTGGTTTTAACCCCATATATGCTGGGTTTAATGTAGGGAAACTGATATCAGGGTCAGTATCGTGCTGAGTCCCAAGGGTGCTTATGGCAGTAACACTCCCCCATTTGTATCACCACTCCTCCAGGGAAGGCTCTATATCTTAGGATTGCTCCCGGCCAGCTGTGAAGCACCTTGGCTCACTAAGGTGAATCCTTTTCTCTCCAAAAGGGAACTCCTGTCTCTTCCACCTCAGGACTGTCCCTTATTGCAGAGGTTCTTTTTATCCAGTCTGAAGTTCTCTCTCAGGAATAATTGTACCAAGAGTAGTTGTAGATCAGTTGTGTCCGTGGGAGGAGGTGAGTTTTTCCAAAAACTTTTATCCTTTTACATTTATTTACTTTACCACTCTGTTTTTCTAAGATAATTATATGCATTATGATATATGTACTTAAAACAACTTTAAATGATGCTTAACTGCTTTAATGTCACATAAAGTTCTTAAGAGTAATATAAACATAATTATTGAAACTGGGTAATGACCTGGCCACACATCTGTCCCTGGCCAACAACAGAGGGTGCTCACACTCTCTCAGAGCCCTGAAGCTCCATTGGTTATCAACCACACCAGTCATTGTGAGGCCAGAGGAGCCTGTTGCCATGCACACACAGTTGGAGGGCCTGCTTGAAGGCCAGGGTGCTGGGGTCCTGAAGGGGTGAAGGAAAGGAGGAGCAATCAAAGAATTGAGGGGTTATGGAGGGTGCACCAACCTTCATCTCCTCAGGTCCACAAACTCACAGATTCATTAGCGGCTGCAGCCAACATTACACCACAGCTGCCAAAAGCACTGCCTGACTTGGTGGCCAGAGGCTGGCATGCTGGTCTACTCTCTGGTCTCAAAATTAGACTTCGGTGGGTGTGTTATGGGTCAGATGAGGGAGGTAGTGCAGGATGAAATCCAGTGAGGCAGGATGATGAAGATCCCCAACTCATGCTCTAAGTGATAGTCATGGAAACCTTCAATCTATAGACCCCGAGACTGGTTCCTCCGCTAAACACGGGCAGAGGATGTCCTTTCACTGGAGCCACACACCATGGTGTGCTGCCTCTCCTAGTCACTTCCTGGTATCTGTTGAAAGGCCCCATCTTGCTGGCGCCTCTCCAACTGGCATCCTTAAGATCATCATCCACTGTCTCAGTACCTGGGAATGGCCCAGGAATGCTACATCCTTCCTTGGGCACACCACCAGTATTTCTGTGGCATCCTCCTCAGAATGATGTGAAGACATTTCCCGCAAAACTTTCAGGATGAAGGACTCTTTCCTCTGTAATTGTCACAATGACGGAATTTTTGCCCAGGTGGCAACGATGGTCAGCCTCCTTTAGACAATGAAACCAATGCCAAATGTTGCTCCTCTCCCTATGCTCTGCACATGTGCTCTCACAGAGAGGGCCAGAGAGAGCCTTTCTTGGCCCTTAGTATTGGATTTCTCCCAAGATGAACAGCCCAGGCAGTAGATTGAATTTCCTGACTCCAGAAAAGAATGTGGGACCTGTTGAAAGATGAGCCCACCTGGTGGGTTCCCAATTCCTTAGTTAGCCTGCCAAGTGTGGCCACACTAATTTGGCAAGTCTTTCTTGGCCTTCTGACTTGATGACATCTTTCCTCTTCTTGGAGTGTAAAGGTTCCAATCATGTATGAGACCGTTTTCTTTGAGGAGGAAAGGAAGTCTAGGAGGAACCAGCTGTCAGAGCAATAGCCTTGATTGACTCCCCAGTGGTATTAGCAAACAGAGCCAGACCACGAACTCCAAAGAGTAGACTCACCGACCTGAGCAGAAGAATTGAAGAAGACGTGAGACACAGCTGAAGGAAATGTGAACCCAGTGCTATACAACATGGGCATCCTTGAGTAAGTAGGGGGAATATTGCATAATGGTGAGGAGCAAACACCAGCACAGAGAGCATAAAGGTAAAGTGTGAATTTGGGATCCAGCAAGGAAATGTGGAGAGAGGGCCTGAGTGTTTCTGAGGCAGTATTTGGAGATTTCAACACTAACAGGGGCCACAAATGATTCTTTGGACCAGAAGGATAACCCACAGGAGGAGCATGATCAAGAATATCCTATCCAGGATCCCAAGAGGAAATGTTCTGGGTCCAACCTCAAAGTCTAAGAAGCTTGCACTCGGGTGAAAACAGAAAAGGCAGAGACAGAAAGAGAGAAAGAGAACTCATTCCAAGGAGCAGCCCTGGCCCCAGAAGACCAGCAACCGTCACCCACAACCCCGGGGACCTCATTCCCCGTCAGAAGAGTGGAAGCCAGAAGGTGAAGCACTGGAATTCCAGAAAACACAACTAAACTTCAAGTGGACCAATGACTAATTTACCTTCCAGTTTACAGTCGAGTCAGTCCAGTCATACCACTGTGACTTTCCTCTTCTTGATTGTGGCTCCACAGTAAGGTCAGATTTTAGCATTGAGGGAAGGGGTTTTGGGGGCATTAGAGTCATGAGCATCTTTTTGGACCTTGTTTGGCTCCTTTCCTCCAAGTCTCAGATGAGCTCCTGATAATCCCCTCTGGCATTCCTGTGCTTGGAAAGGTGTTTCTCAGTATGGAGAAGGGCTTGTTCCTACTGTCAGCCCCAAACCATGGCCAAGTCAAGCACACCTTTCAAACACACAAGAGAGACATTATGTTGCGGATAAAAGGCCCCAGCTGAACACACACGCATAGACACAGGGTTACCAGGAAGAGCTGGGAGTTCAAGGAGGCCCAAGCCCAACAGGCATGACCCAAACCCTCCAAAGGGAAGATAATTTGGAACGAGATTTGGCTCCAGGCACTGAATCCGATGATGGTGCAAAGCCCCCCAGAAACACACAGGCAGTCCTATTTTTGGATCACACAGAAAAATTCTTTCTCTCAAAGCCCAGGCATATCCTCAGAGCTGACCTCAGGAAAGGAAATCACCATAGGCTCCTGATCCTGCTTGGTCGCCCTGACCTTGCCTGGATATACTTCACCCTTGCGAGCTATATCCACCCTTCCTTCTTTGTTTTCTTCCTTTCTTCATTCCCTCTCCATTCATTCACTCAACCACTCACCCACAGAGTCATTCGCTCATTCATTCATCCTTATGGAAGTCTCACTGGCAGAAGCAGGCCACAGCATGCACCTGCACCTGCCTCTGTCCACCGCCAGAGGGCGCACCCACTCCCTCAAAGCCCAGAGGTCCCATCGCTTGCCAACCACGTCAGTCACTGTGAGACCAGAGGAGCCCATTTTCACGCATGCGCAGTTGGAGTGCTGCGTTTAAGCCCAGGGCGCAGGGCTCCTGGAAGAGTGAGGGAGTGGAAGAGCCATCTGAGACATGGCGGGAGGTGGTGAGGGTGCACTCACTTTTGTCTCATCAGGTCCACGACATCCCACATCCCTGGGTGGCTGCCTCCACTGCTGCCACCATCATACACTCTTCCACATAAAACACCACAGAGTGGGCCCAAGTTGGCAGTGAAAGGCAGGCACGCTGGTCGACGTCAAAAGTGGACCTCGGTGGGTGTGTAATGGGCCAGATGGGGCAGAGTGAAATCCAACGAGGCAGGGGCAATGAAATTCCCATAGTCCTCTCTAAGTGATAGTCATGGTAACCATGAAACTATTGACCCCAAGACTGGCCCTCCACTAGACATGAGCAGAAGAGTCCCTTTGGCTGGAGCCACATCCAAGAGGGTGCGACCTCTCCCAGTTATTCTCGTTATCAGTCAAATGCTTCCCTCACCCCAGTGCCCCTCCAACAGCCACCCATAAGGTCATCATCCTCTCTCTCGGTACCTGGGAATGGCCCATGAGATCCTGGACGTGGACAGTGCTACCTCATTAGTTGGACACGCTAGTAGCCCTTGGCATGCTACTCAGACAGGTGTGATGACACCTCCCAGAACACCTTCAAACCAAGGGCTCTTTCCTGCATACTTGTCTCATGACAGAATCTTGGCTCAGGTGGCAGGGACCACCAGCCCCCTTTTGACAACACAAGCAAGCCCTATGTTGCTCCTCAGTCCCAGCCCTGTATCAGTGCACTCTGGGAGTGGGCCATGGGAGGGTTTTCCTTGGCATTTGATCTTGGATTTATCACAAGTCCTGTGCCCTATGCTGCAAGAAATTGTGCCGTTCCTGGCTGCAGAGAAGAGGGTGGGAACTACTGAAGGGTAAGCCCATCTGGTGGATTCCCCATCTGTAGGAAGGCTCCCTGACCTGGCAACACTCTTTCAGCACGTCATTCTCAGCCTTCTTGACAAATTCTATCCTCCTCCTGGAGTTGAAAGACTGCAATCCTGATGAGAGGCTGTGTTTTTTTTGAAGAGCAAATGAAGACTAGAAGGAAATCATTTGCAGATGGACAGCCTCGATTGACTCCTCCCGTTCAGTGTTGGCAAACAGGGCCAGATTATGACTTCCAAAGGATGAAAGCACTGACTTAGGCAAAAGTTTTGAATAGGAGGTGCAACACAGCTGAAAGAAATGTGAACCAGTGCCATACAATATATATACCCCTGAGTAAATGGAGAGAACCATGGATAAAGGTGAGGAGCAAACATAGACACAGAGAGCAGAAAGGCCAAGTGTGAATTTGGGATCCAGCAAGGTAAGTTGCAAAGAGAGACAGAGTGTTTCTGAGGCAGCATTTGGAGAATTCAAGACTGACGGGGACCACAAGCCTCACTTTGAACTGCAAGAAGAACACCCAGGGGGATCAAAATCAAGAACATCCTATCCAGGACCCCAAGAGGACATGTGCTCAATGCCACTCCAAGGTCTGAGAAGCTTGCGGTCTGGGTGAAAAGAAAGAAAAAGGAGAGAGAGAAGAAAGAGAGCACAAACCAAGGAGCAGCCCTTGGCCCTGTAGGCATGCCACTGATGCCGGCAACCACAAATACCTCATTCCCAGCCAAAAGAATGGAAGCCAGAAGATTAAGCCCTGGAAGGCCAGAACAGACAGCTCTACTGCAACTGGACCAGTGATGAATTTGCCATCCAGTTTGCAGTTCAATGAGTCCTGTCATCCCAAAGTGTCTTTCCTCTTCTTGATCTTGACACCACAGTGAGGTCGATTTCAGCATTGAAGGAAGGAGGCTAGGGTGCATTCGAGTCAGGAGAATCTTTTTCGGATCTCATTTGGCTCCTTTCCTCCAAGTATCAAAGGAGCTGCTGATATGGACCTATGTCGTGCCTATGTTTGGAGACTTGTTTCTCAGGATAGAGAAGGGCTTCTTCCAACTGGTGGTCTGAAGCCATGGCCAAGTCAGGCACACCTTCAGAACACTCAAGAGAGACAAAATGGAGGGGGAAAGTTGCACCCATTTGAACAAAGCCACACAGACACAAAATCACTGGGAGGAATGGAGACTTCAATGAGGTCCAAGCCAAGTGGAAAAGCCCCAATCACCCACCAGCATGGGCAGCCCCTTGCTCTCAGGCTGTGGCTCCAGGCACCAAAGCTCATGGTGGAACCAAGCTACCCAGAAACACACAAGCAGTCCTATCTCAGGGTCACATGACAAACTCCTTGTTGGCCAATCCCAGAAGACCCTCAGGGTAGACCTCAGAGAGGGGTATCAATGCTCGGCTCCTGATCCTGCTTGGCCAGCCTGGCCCTGTCTTTGCATGCCACATGCCTGCAATCTAAAACAAATCTTGCTTCCTTCTTTCCCTCCTTCCCTCTCCATTCATCCACGCATGCATTCAACCACACATCCATTCACTCATTCATTGATTCTTTCATTCATTCATTTATCCATTCATAGGCAGATCCCACTGACAGAGGCAGGCCACAGCCTATGCTATCACCTGCACCTGGCCACTGACATAGGGCTCTCCCATTTCCTCAGAGACCTCAGGATCTATCTCTAAGAAATTGCATCGTCATTATGAGGTCAGAGTGGCTGGTTACCACTCATGAGCAGTTGGAGGGCCATACTTCAGGCAAGCGCCCTAGGCTCCTGAGGGGCTCTGGGAGAGGAGTAGAGATTGGAGACGTGGTGGGAGAGGGGATGAGCACACCCACTTTGCTCTCCTCAGGTTCACTCCATCTCATATCCCTGGGTTGTTGCCACTGCCACTGATGCCATCAAACCCAGTGCCCCTGAAAATACCGTGGTATGAGCCCACCTTGGCAATGAGTGGCAGGCAAGGCTATGGCTACTCCAGTCTCAATAGTGGACACTGATTAGTGTTTAATGGGTCAGATCGAGGAGGGAGGTGGGGCAGGATGAAATCCACAGGCAGGGACAATGAAGATCTTTGAGTCACACTTTAAGTGATGGTTGTGGCAGTGGTTAGTCTATTGACTCAGAGACTGGTCCCTTCAATAAACATGGGCAGAGCAGGCCCTTTAACTACAGCCAGACTCTTGTGGGCACTACCTCTCCCAGTTCCTTTCCTGTATCTGTTCAATGGCTCCCACTCCCCAGCGCCCCTCCAACTGCCACCCATAAGAGCATCATCCTCTCTCTCTTGATACCTGGAAATTGTCCCTGGAAGCCTGGATGTGGACATTGCTACCTGTTCGGTCAGGCACACCAGTAGCCCTGTGGCATGCTACTCAGAAAGGTGTGATGACACTTCCCAGAAAACTAGCAGATCTAAAGATTATTTCCTCAATAGCTGTCCCACTGGCAGAGTCTTCTCCCGTTGGCAGGGTCAGTCAGCTCCCTTTGGGCAATGCAGTCAAAAGCATATTTTGCCCTCTCCCTCTGACATGCATCTGTGTACTCAGGGACGGTTCCAGTAAAGGCCTTCTCAGCCCTTGGTTTGATTTTTCCCAAGACCTGTGCCCTAGCCAACAGGAAACTGTGGTTTTGCTGACACCAGAGAACATGGTGGGACCTGCTGAATGTTGAACCCACCTGGTGGAATCCCCATTCTATAGGTAGGCTGCCTGCTCTGGCCACCCTCCTTTGGCAAGTCTTACTCAGCCTCCTGACCTGACAAAATCCTTTCTCTTCCTCGACTTGAAAAGTTACCATTATGATGAGAGATGTTTTATTTTTTGATGAGGAAACGAGGCCTGGGAGGAACCAGTGGCAGAAAGATAGCCTTGATCAATACCCCAATGTGGTGTTGGCAACAGGGCCAGACCACCACTCTCAAAGGAAGGAAGCAGCAACCTGAGCCTGTTGCTGACTAAAAGAATACACAAACACCGGTTGCTGTGCAGTAGTCTTCTCTCGAGTTTCTCGAGCTCTTTATCATTATAGCCTCTAAACAAAGCCGGCCTTTTGCCAAAGCAGTGAGTCAGCGACCTAAGCCTGCACAAGCGTCCCACAATAATGACCTTTCCACATCTGTTGACCATCTAATCATCTAATGACCCTACACATCTGTTCATAACAGGTTCCTTCATAATGTTTCAAACTCCCAAGGTCCCAGGCTTGCTCCTTTTGAGGAGCTGATAAAACATTCTTGTTTGCAAGCAATGTTTTCCCTGGGGCCTTGGGAGTTCACCAGGCAGAACATTCTGTTTGCAGAAAAGTCCAGCTAGTCTTGTGGATGCCTTGAGTGCAAGAACAACCACATTTCATGCCAGGTCTCCTTCATCTCCCCCTCTTTTGTTAGCATTTTGACAGACAGCATGCGCAACGGTCTTAACGACACTTTTTAGTTGTTGTCGCTTTCTCCAACGCCGGAAGACTACATAGAGAAGCAAGCATAAAATCAATATTAGCACCAGATTTCCCAAAGAAGTAGACAGTAGCGTATTTACATGCCCCAAAGGATTCAAACGGTTTAACCCCTCCTGCAGTCCCTTTAACAGGTCATCCTCAGTCAATTTAGGCAATTCTTTATTGAAAGTGTCTGCAATAGATTGTTCAAGTTGCATTATCTCTGCAGTTAAATTCTGATGACCCCGTAAAGAGCGCTTAATCTTTTCCCATCCTTCTGACATGTTAAAATGCAGTCGGGTGACACACATTTGTGTACAAATCCAATCACATTTCAATATACTGCGGGTAGCAAGAACTGTCAGTTGATCTCCTAACCAAGATACAGTATGTTGCAAGTTAATTACATCGGTAGCTAATTGAGCATCTAAGTCCTTTTGCTGTTACCATAAGGCATGAGAGTCTTTATGCCATTCCCTGATAAAGTCCGTAGTTTGTATCTCTTACTGCAGTGCCAGGCTGGCCACAGCGACCGTCGCAGTAACGGATGCAACCACAAGGATAGTCGCGACGATCAATCCCACTGGTCGACGGGAGCGATGTAGAACAACTTGAAGGGCATCATACAGATGTGAAACAGCAATAGAGTCAGACCAAGGACGTGTCAGATTAACAGGCATCCAAAGCTCGGAACGAGCTTTTACAATTATTACAGATTTGTTGGTATCTTCGATTTTCTCCCACCAAGTTTTGTTTACACATTGAGTAAAGACACAATCAGCAGTACAATTTACATATCCCTCTGTAACATTTAACATAATTTTCCTTGATAGTAAGGAATAGGGAAATTTGACACAAGCAGTTGTAGTGTAGGTGTTATTCTTATGCAGATGAACCTAAAAAAGATCTAGAACTTTGAGACACAATTAAAGTAAAATTACCAGTCCATACAGTCAAATGTCCAGAAACTGCCCACAATTGAAGCAAGTGCCTTGCCGCTGAGGCTTCAAGGCAGTAGCCATTTTGGAAATCAATTTATTTTCTTCTTCCTTCTTATTATTATCCTCCTCAGAATCTGAACTAGACTTAGAAATCCCATCAGGAGGCTCCGGTGGAGGGGGAGAGAAAGACCCCTCCTTTTCATCTCCTCCTTCCACCGGAACGTCCTCATAATGAGCCTCACTACGACGGGAGTTAACCTCACTATCTGTTTCAAAAATTTCAAGCGCCTGAGTAACGGTGCTACAGAGAATCCAAAGTTTAAGAGACATAAGGTTTCCCCACTGATGTTGCTTCCGCAACTCCTTTTGAACTTGCTTCCACTCCCCTAAACTTAACTGAGTCTTTGTCTGATGACGAAACCAATAACAATGGCATTCAATATGCCAAGATAATTCATTCAAGCGCTGAGAGGACGCTTTTATCCCGATGGACTTAAGGAGTCCCTTTATGAGGTCTAAATACTGTGACCTTAGGGAATTAGAATTCCCCATGATTTATTTATTCCCAAAAGTCCCCCTTTCACTTTTCCGGGGTGCTTACCCTTTCGGTCTCATTGGGCCCCTCGCCGAGATGTACCTATTCCCAAAAGTCCCCCTTTCACTTTTCCGGGGTGAAGTCCCTTTCGGTTTCGTCAGATCCTGAAAGTCCCCCTTTCACAATGCCCGGGGTGCTTACCCTTTCAGTCTGGTCGTGCCCCACGTTGGGCGCCAGATGTCGCTGACGAAAAGAATACACAAACACCGGTTGCTGTGCAGTAGTCTTCTCTCGAGTTTCTTGAGCTCTTTATTATTATAGCCTCTAAACAAAGCCGGCCTTTTGCCAAAGCAGTGAGTCAGCGACCTAAGCCTGCACAAGCGTCCCACAATAATGACCTTTCCCCTACACATCTGTTCATAACAGGTTCCTTCATAATGTTTCAAACTCCCAAGGTCCCAGGCTTGCTCCTTTTGAGGAGCTGATAAAACATTCTTGTTTGCAAGCAATGTTTTCCCTGGGGCCTTGGGAGTTCACCAGACAGAACATTCTGTTTGCAGAAAAGTCCAGCCAGTCTTGTGGATGCCTCGAGTGCAAGAACAACCACATTTCATGCCAGGTCTCCTTCATGAGCCAAAGGTTGAAGAGGAAGTGAAACAGCCGAAGGAAAGGTGAACCCGGTGCCATACAACATGTGCACCCTCGAGTAAGAGGAGAGAATCATGGATAATGGGGAAGAGCAAACACTAGCACAGACAGCAGAAAAGGCCAAGTGTGAATTTGGGATCCAGCAAGGAAAGGTGGAGAGAGAGACTGTTTCTGAGTCAGTATCTGGAGCTTTCAAGACTGACTGGGAGCCCAAGCAGGACTTTGGGCTGCAAGAAGAACACCCGTGAGGGTCACCATCAAGAATATTGTATCCAGACCCCAAATAGAAAATGTGCTAAGGCCACCCCAAGGTCTGAAAAGGTTGCAGACAATGTGAACAGGAAAAAAAAGCAGAGTATGAGACACAGAGAGAGAGAGAGAGCTCATTTCAGGGAGCAGCCCTTTCCCAAAAGATTCACCCTCAGGTACCTCATTCAGTCAAAAGAGTGGAAGCCGGAGAATGAAGCGCTGGAAGGCAACAACAGAAAGCGAAATTGCAGCTGACAAAGTGATGAATTTACTATCCAGTTGCAGTGGAGTTAGTCCTGTCATCCCAAAGTGACTTTCCTCTTCTTGATCATGGCAACACAGTGAGGTCAGATTTTAGAACTGAGGGAAGGGGTGTGGGGGCCATTATAGTCATGAGCACCCTTTTGGGCCTCGTTTGCCTCCTTTCCTCCAAGTCTCAAGTGGGCTTCTGATGTGGACCTATGGCATTCCTCTGTTTGCAAAGTTGTTTCTGAGGATGGAGAAGGGCTTCTTTCAACTGGAAGTCTGAAGCCATGGGCAAGTCAGGCAGACCTTTAGAACACCCAAGAGAGACAACATAGAGGGGGAAAGGGGCATCCAGCTGAACATAACCACACAGATGCAAGGTTAATTGGAGGAATGGGGACTTCAGGGAGGCTCAAGACAAGCGGGCAAGCCCCAACCCTCCACCAGCACAGGTAGCTCCTCAGTCTTGAGCTGTGGCCCCTGGCACTGAATCCCATGATTGATGAAGCTGCCCAGAAGCACACAGGTGGTCGTATCTCAGGGTCATACAGCAAACTACTTGCTGTTGAATCCCAGGCGCAGCCTGCGAACCAACCTCAGAGAGGGATATCACCGCTAGGATCCTATTTCTGCTTGGTCAACCTGGCCCTGCCTGGGTGTGGTCCTCCCATGGGATCTAGCACCTCCCTTATTTCCATCTTTCCTTCCTTCATTCCCTCCCCATTCATCCACGCATACATTCAGACATGCATCCATTCAACCACACATCCATTCATCAATCAATTCACTCATATGCAGATGCCACTGGTAGAGGCAGGACACAGCATGCATCTGCACCTGCCCCTGGCCTCCACCAGAGGGCTCTATCACTCCGCCAAAGGCCTGAGTCTCCATCGCTTTCTAATCACTTCAGTTATTGTAAGGCGAGAGGAGCCAGTTGCTGCACATTCACAGTTGGACTGTCAGCTTTATTTTTATTATTATTACTTTATTTTGGTAACATTAGTTTATAACATTATATAAATTTCAGTTGTATATCTTTATGTTTTGATTCCTGTGGAGATTACATCATGTTCACCACCCAAAGACTAATCACAATACATCACCACACATATGTGCCACACACCATTTTGTCCTCTTCCCTCCACCCAACCCCTCTGGTAAACCACTAATTCAGTCTCCGTTTCTATGTTTCTTTGTCATCCTTTTTATCTTCTACTTTGAGTGAGATCATACAGTACTTGACTTTCTCCCCCTGACTTATTTCACTTAGCATAACACCATCAGGGTCCATCCATGTTTTCACAAAGGGCCAGATTTCATCGTTTCTTGTGGCTGAGTAGTGTCGACGAAAATAATCCATAACAAATCTATAAATGAAAATTTGGGAGAGTTTATTCTGAGCTGAAATCTGAGTACCATGGCCCAGGGTCTTTCTTCCCACAGGAAGAAAGGGCATCAAAGAAGTGAGGCATACAGAGTGGTTATATACCCCCATGCAGGACATTTCACATATGATTGAAATGTCCCTCCCACAATAGTCACAAGATTGCCCTGTCAGCACAGCGCTTGATGGACACAGCAGGTAGTGGGTCTGCTATCTCGGAGGGCGTAGCAGGAGGCAAGTCTATTGTCTTGAGCTGGGTGATCACAGGTGAGCGCAGCAATCAGTTTCTAGCCTAAGGAAAGATGCTTAATCCTTAAAGAAATGCCAACATTGGGAAGGTGAGGGAAGTTGCAGCTTTATGTCAAGAGCCTTTGCTCTTGCCATGAGGAATATCTAAAGCAGATATACAATGCATGTTCAACGGCCTTGGACAGGCCCTTTTGGAAATACAATGTCAGGCCGAATTAGGTTTACACCAAATGGTTTCCTCATATTCTCCAATATATCCTATTCCTTGCCATTTTTATTTGTCAGTAGTATTCCATTGTGTATATACTACATCTTCTTTATCTATTCATACCTCGATGGACACCTATGTTGCTCCCAAGTCTTGGCTATTGTGAATAACGCTGGGATGAACAAAGTGATGCATGTATCTTTATGCATTTGTGTTTTCATGTTCTTTGGATAAATACCAAGTGGTGGAAGAGCTGGATCATATGGTAGTTCTATTAATTTTTTGAGGAATCTGCAGACTGTTTTCCATAGTGATTGCATCAGTTGGCACTCCCACTAGTGTTATTCTTTTATAATCGTTTGTATTTCTGAGGTGCCTGTTGTAATTTTCCCTCTTTTGTTTCTGAATGTATGTATTTCAACTTTCTTTCTTTTTTTCTTTGTGAGTCTTGTTACGGTTTTTCAATTTTGTTTAGCTTTCCAAAGAACCAGCTCTTGGTTTCATTGATTTTTTCCTGTTTTTTTTTTTTAAGTCTCTACTTCCTTTATATCTGCTCTGATTTTTATTATTTCCTTCCTTCTACTGATTTTGGGCTTGGTTTGTTCTTCTTTTTCCAGTTCCCTTAGGTGCACTGTTAGATTGCTTATTTGAGATTTTTCTTGTTTGTTGAGATAGGCCTGTATTGCTATAAACTTCTCTCTTAGAACTGATTTGCTGTATGCTATAAATTTTGCAATGTCGTATTTTCATTTTCACTTGTCTCCAGCTATTCTTTTATTTCTCCTTTGATTTCTTCCTTGACCCAATTGTTGTTCAGTAGCAGTTTCGTTTTGGTTTTGTTTTGTTTTTGTTTTTTGAGTAAGATTAGCCCTCAGCTAACTGCTGACAGTCCTCCTCTTTTGTGCTGAGGAAGCCTGGCCCTGAGCTAACATCGTGCCCATCTTCCTCTACTTTCTTTGTGGGACGCCTTCCACAGCATGGCGTGCCAAGCAGTGCCATGTCCACAACCAGGATTTGGCATACATAAGAGGACCCATCTTGCAGAGGGATAGACTAGATCAAGTCCCAAGTCCGTTGTTAGCAAATAGGGCCATGCCATGTCTTCAAGGATGGAAGCAGCGACCTGATGAGAAGGGTTGACTAGGAGGCGAGATACTGCTAATGGACACGTGGACCAGTGTCATACAACATGTGCACCCTCAAGTAAGAGGAAAGAATCATGGGAAAAAGTGAGGAGCAAACTCCAGCACAGTGAGAAGAAAGGTCAAATGTGAATTTGGGATCCAGCAAGGAAAGTTGGAGAGAGAGATGGAGTGTTTCTGAGGCAGTATTTGGAGATATCCAGAATGACAGGGACAACAAGCGGGACAGTGGGCCACGAGAAGAACCCCCAGAGTGGTCAGGATCAAGAATACCCTATCCAGTAACCAGAGAGAAAATGTGCTGAGCACCACCCCAACTTCTGAGATGCTTTCACCGTTAGAAGACAGGAAAAGCAGAGAGAGAGAGAAAGAGTGCATTTCAAGGAGCTGTGCTGGCCTGTAAGAGCTGCCACCATCACCCACACCTCCTGGTGACCTCTTTTCCTGTCAAAAGAGTGGATGCCAGAAGATAAAGTGCTGGCAGGTCAGAACAGACAGCTAAACTGCAATTAGACAGATGATGAATTTGAGAACTAGCTGGCAGTTGAGTCAGTCCTGTCGTCCCAAGTTGACGTTCCTCTTCTTGACCATGGCACTACGTTGAGGTCAGATTTTAGCATTGAGGGGAGGGGGTTTGGTGGCATTAGAGTCATGAGCCTGCAAGTTTCAAATAAGCTCCTCATAAGATCCTCTGGCATTCGAGTGTTTGAGAAGGTCTCTCTCAGGATGGAGAAGGGCTTCTTCCTACTGGCACCTGAGGCTATAGCTAAGTCACGCACACATTTGGAACACCCAGGAGAGACAAGACGCAGGAGAGGAAAGGGAACCAGTTAAACACAGCCAAACAGACACAAGGTCACTTTGAGGAATGAGGACTTCAGGAAGGCTCCAAACAAGCAGGCAATCCCACCTCTCCACAGGCATGGTCAGCTCCTTGGGCTCAGGCTGTGGCTCCAGGCACTGAAGCCCATGAATGAGTCGAGCCAGCCAGAACAGCATGGGCAGGCCTACCTCGGGGTCACAGGGCAAATTACTCACTGTAGAACCCCAAGCACACCCTCAGACCCAAATTCAGTGAGGTATATCACTTCTAGGTTCCTGATCTTGCTTGGTCAGTCTGGGCCTACCTGGCATGCTGCACTCTTGTGGGCTGGAGCCACCCTCCCTTCCTTCCCTCCTTCTATCTCCATCATCCATACATCCATTCAGACACACATCCATTCAGCCACATATCCTTTCATTCATTCATTCATTCATCTATTCATTCCTTTGCATAGCCCAGTGACACAGACCACAGCAGACACCTGCCCCTGCACCAGGCCACAGGCAGAGAGAGCTCCCATCCCCTCAGAGGCCTGAGGCTCCATTGCTTAGCAGCCAGGTCAGTCATTGTTAGGCCAGAGGAGCTGTTTTCTGCACGTGTGCAGTTGGAAGCTGGCTTCAAGGCCTGGGTGCTGGGCTCCTGAATGTGTGAGAGAGAGGAAGTGATATTGGAGATTTGAGGGTGGTTGGGAAGGTGTGCCCAAATTCCTCTTCAGGTCCACGACATAGCAGATCATTGGGTAGCTGCTGCTGGCATTTCCTTGCCACAGCCAGAGAAACCGTTGTGTTGAACCAACTTGGCAGTGAGAATCAGGCATGCCACTTTCCTCTCTGGTGTCAAAAGTGGACCTTGGGTGGTGTGTAATGGGTCTTGTCTTTCCTGATCTCTGCGCTTGTGTTTTCTCCTCACCGTTATCCATGATTCTCTCCTCTTACTTGAGGGTGCACAGGTTGTATGGAACCTGGTTCACATTCCTTTCATCTATCTCTCACCTCTTCAACCTTTCTGCTCAGGTCATTGCTTCTGTCCTTAGGAAGTCATGGTCTGGACCTGTTTGTGAACGGTGGACTGGGAAATTGATCAAGGCTATCCGTCTGCCAGCTGGTTCTGCCTAGGCCTTGCTTGCTCCTCAAAAAAAAAAAAAAGTGGACTTGTATCATGATTCGAAACTTCATCTCCAGGAGGAAGAAAGACTTTGTCAAGTCATAAGGCCAAGAAAACTTGCCAAAGGAGTGTGGTTTCCCCAGGCAGGCTACCTAAGGAATGGGGAACCTAAAAGCCTGGCTCATCCTTCAGCAGGTCCAGCCCTCTTCTCTGGAGTCAGAAAAGTCACACTGTCCTTCTGCCTAGTGCACAGATCTTTGGAGAAACCCAAGACTAAATGCAGAGGAAGAGAAGGTGGGCCTTCTACCTGAGTGCAGATGCGGGGCAGAAGGAGAGGAGTAACACATGGCTCACCTGTGTTGTCTGAAGGGGGCTGGTCGTCCCTTCCACCTAGGCCTAGAATCTGTCAGTGGGACAACTATGGAGGAAGTTTTCTGGTAAGTTGCATCACACCTTTCTGAGTAGTATGCCCCAAGTCCGCTGGCATAACTTCCCGAGGTTGTAGCAGCATTCGCATCCGTGCTCCCACTGACCATTCCCAGGTACCTAGAAAGAGAGGATGATGACCTTATGGATGGCAGTTGGAGTGGCGTGGTGAGAGGGGTCCATTCAAGGGGATACTCGTAATTAACTGGGAGAGGCACTGTCCCCTGGGATGTGGCTCCATTCAAGTGGCCTCCTCTGCCCATGTCTAGTGGAGGCCCAGTCTCAGGGTCAGTAGGTTGAAGGTTGCCTCAAGGGTCATTTAGACTGGGACTTGGAGATCGTCGTCACAGTGCCTCACTGGATTAAATCCTGACCCACCACCCTCCATAATCTGACACATTAGAAACTCACTGTTGTCCACTTTTGAGACCAGAGAGTTGGCCGACATGCCCGACTCTCAGTGCCAAGTTGGGCCCACACTTTCTTCGTGAGTCTTGTTACGGTTTTTCAATTTTGTTTAGCTTTCCAAAGAACCAGCTCTTGGTTTCATTGATTTTTTTCCTGGCTTTTTTTTTTTTTTTTTTTTAGTCTCTACTTCCTTTATTTCTGCTCTCATTTTTATTATTTCCTTCCTTCTACTGATTTTGGGCTTGGTTTGTCCTTCCTTTTCCAGTTCCATTAGGTGCACTGTTAGGTTGTTTATTTGAGAATTTTTTGTTTGTTGAGATAGGCCTGTATTGCTATAAACTTCCCTCTTAGAACTGATTTGCTGTATGCTATAAATTTTGCAATGTCGTATTTTCATTTTCACTTGTCTCCAGCTATTCTTTTATTTCTCCTTTGATTTCTTCCTTGACCCAATTGTTGTACAGCAGCACTTTTGTTTTGTTTGTTTTTGTTTTTTGAGGAAGATTAGCCCTGAGATAACTACTGCCAGTCCTCCTCTTTTTTGCTGAGGAAGCCTGGCCCTGAGCTAACATCATGCCCATCTTCCTCTACTTTATATGTGGGACGCCTTCCACAGCATGGCATGCCAGGCAGTGTCATGTCCACACCCGGGATCTGAAGCAGCGAACCCCCGGCCGCCGAGAAGTGGAACGTGCGAACTTAACCGCTGTGCCACCGGGCCGGCCCCTCTGTAGTATTTTGTTTCATGTCCACATATTTATGTCTTTACCAATTTACTTCCTGTAGTTGATTTCTAGTTTCCTACCTTTCTCGTCAGAAAAGATGCTTGGCATTATTTCAATCTTCTTAAATATATTGAGACTTGTTTTGTGGCCTAATATGTGATCAGCCCTGGAGAATATTCTATGTTTATTCGAAAAGAATGTGTATTCTGTGGGTTTGGGATAGAACATTCGGTATATATCTACTAAGTTCATCTGGTCTAAAGTGTCATTTAAGGCCAATGTTTCCTTATTGACTTTCTGTTTGGATGATCTATCCATTGGTGTAAGTGGAGAGTTAAATTCCCCTTCTATTATTGTGTTACTGTCGATTTCTCCTTTTATGTCTGTTAATAATTGCTTTATATATTTAGGTGCTCCTATGTTGGGTGCATAGACATTTACAGGCGTTATATCCTCTTTTGAGTTGTTCCATTTATCGTTACGTAGTGCCCTTCTTTGTCTCTTCTTACAGACTCTGTTTTAAGGTCTATTTTGTTGATATAAGTATTGCTACCCCAGCCTTCTTCATATTGTCATTTGCCTGGAGTATCTTTTTCCATCCCTTCACTTTCAGTTTGCGAGTGTCTTTAGGTCTGAAGTGTGTCTCTTGTATGCAGCATATATATGGGTCTTTTTTTGTATCCAATCGGCCACCCTATGCCTTTTGATTGGAGCATTTAGTCCCTTGACATTTAAAGTTGCTATTGATAAGTACATACTTATTGCCATTTTGTTACTTTTTTTCTGAGTGTTTTAGTAATTCTTCTCTCTTCCTTGCCTCTTATCTTGCAATCTTCCCTTGTGGTTTGATGGCTTCATTTAGTATTACGTTTGGGTTCCTTTCTCTTAATTTTTTGTGTATTAATTATAGATGTCTGGTTAAGCACTGTGACTGGTGCACACACAGCACAGTGCCTGCCTGGCGAGAACACAGCATTGTGCTTGCTAAGCATTCAGCACAGTTCCTGGTGACCATTCAACACAGTGCCTATCTGATAAGTAATCAGTACAGTGGCTGGGGAGCTTTCAGCTGAGTGCCTGGGGAGCACTCAGAAGAAAGCACAATGAACACTCAGCATAGTGCCTTGTGAGCATTCAGCACTATGCCTGCTTGTGAGCACTCAGCACAGTGCCTTTCTGATGAGCACACAGTGTGGGACCAGGTGAGCACTCAGCATCATTCTGTATGGGGAGAACTCAGCACAGGGTCAGCCTGATGAGTACTCATGCCAGTGCCTGTTCACTCATTACAGTGCCTCCATCAGGAATATCAGGGCAGTATCTGCCTTTGAACACTCCGCACATTGCCTACCTGTTTAACAAGCAACAATGTGTCTGGTGAGCACTAAGCACTCTGACTCATGAGCAACACACAAACTCCTGCAAGGTGAATACTTAGCACAGAGGTTGGTGAGGACTCAGCAAAGTGGATGGTGAACACTCAGTACAGTTCCTTCCTGGTGAGAACCCAGTACAGGTTTGCCTGATGAGCACTCAACACTGGGCCTGATAATCACTGAGCACAGTGCCTGCCTGTGAACACTCAGCAGAATGCCAGCCTGCTGATAACTCAGCACAGTGCCTGGTGAGCACTAAGGACAGTGCATACATGGTGAGTGTACAGCACTGTGATTGATAAGCACTCAGTACAATACATGATGAAAACTCAGCATAGTGTCTTGTGAGTATTCAGCACTGTACCTTCTTGATGAATACTCAGGAAATATTACTGGTTACTGCAGGATATGTACTGAGGTATAGTGCCTTGTCCATAGCAGGCACTGATGAATAGTTGCTGCTGCAGGTTTTGTACAGGGATGTAGATTCTGGTGAATGGTGGGCCCTGAGGCATAGTGGCTGGTGCTTAGTAGGCACTGAGGTACAGTGGATTGTAGATTATAGGCACTGAGTAATGTTGGCTGAGGCATAGTAAGTTCTCAGGCATAGTGGCTCTTGCATATTAGTAACTGACATTTTGTGGCTGGTGAATGGTAGGCATTGTAGTAGTATAGTGGCTGGTGTGTAGAAGCACTGAGGCATAATGGTTGGTGCATAGTTGACACTGAAGTATACTTGATGGTGCACAATTTGCACAGAGGTATAGTGGCTTTTTCATAGAAGGAACTGAAGTGTGGTCTCTGGTATATGGTAATTACTGAGGTAGTGTGGCAGGTGCATGGTTGGGACTGGTGTATAGTAGCTGGACAGATAAGGCATTCTGGTATAGTGCCTGTTACTGGGTAGGCACTGTGGTGTAGCAGCTGTTGCATTTGTGGAACATTCAGCCACTGTGATAGAGTGAATAGTATACAGTTGCCATTGAGGTGCAGAGACAGGTTCGTAGTTGGCACTTAGGTGTAGTGGCTAGTGCATGGCAGTCAGAGCAAGTAGGTTTCACCGCAGAATTCTTTCATTGAGTGAATGTTATAGGTATTTTGGCATGGTTTTAATGAAATGTTTTAAAAGACATAAGAAAATGTTAGTAAACAAGTACTTGCAAGCTGGGGACAGTGACAGCATTCTTTAATTAAAAAAAAACTGATATCATTCTTTAAGCAGATATGGAAAATGTTAAGATTTCTTATATGCTGATGTTCCTAAGAGTTACTAGTAAGAAATTTTCACCAGTGTTCTTTCAGTGTATGAATGTTATAAATATTCTGTCCCACCTATAGTGAAATGTTTCATGAACATGATATGAACATGCTCCTAAAAGGTTGCAGGCAAGAAGTTTTCACCACAGTGTTCTTTCAGCAAATTTATGTTGTATATATTTGGTCCCACTTCTAGTGAAATGTTTCATAAATATTATATGAATATATTCCTAAACACCTATAAGAAAATGTTTTCTCCGCAGTGTTCTCTCACTGAATGAATGTTAAAGACATTCTGTCGTGGCTATAGTGAAACATTTGGAAAGACTTATAGTAAAATGTTAGTAAACAGGTACTTGCAAGCTGAGCTCAGTAAAAGCATTCTTCACTTTTAAAAAACTGATAGCCTTTCCATATGTATATATAGGAAAATCTTGAAATGTCTTATGTGAAGATGTTCCTAAAAAGCTACAAGTAAGAATTTTTCACCAGCGTTCTTTCAGTGAATGCATGTTATACGTATTCTGCCCCGCCTGTGGTGACATGTTTCGTAAGTGTTATATGAAGATATGCCTAAACAGCTACAAGCAGAAAGTCGTCAACATGCGGTTCTTTCAGTGAATGAATGTTAGAGTTATCCTGTCACAGCTTCAGTGAAACATTTAAAAAGACTTCTACAAAAATGTTCCCAAACAGCTACTTGCAAGATGGCTTCAGGGAGAGTATTCTTTCCCATGTGCGATGGAGAGAAATTCTGTATTGCTTATACTGCCGTGTTTGAAAAGTCTTGTAAGAAGATATTCATAAAGAGTTACAAGAAAACGGGTTTTAACAATGTGTGATTTCACTGAATGAAAGTTATAGATGTTTTATCACAGTTGTAGTGAAATATTTGAAATACTTATATGAAGTTGTTATTAAACAGATTTTTTCAAGCTGGATCCATGAAACTATTCTTTCATTGTAAGTAAGTGAGAGTCATTCTCTATGCACATATGCATACACTCGGCACAGTGCCTTCCTGGTGAGCACTAAGCACAATGATGGCCTGGTGAGCACTCACCACAGTCCTGCCTGGTGATCACTCAGCACAGTGCCTTCCTGGCACATAGTACACTGCCTGGAGAATACACAGCAAAGGGTCTAGGGAACACTCAGCACAGTGAATTGTGATTACTCAGCATAGTGTTTCCCTGCTGAGCATGCAGATGAGTGCCTGCCTCTTGAACACTCATCACACTGCGTGATGAGCACTCAGCACTTCCTTGGTGAACACTCAGTTTAGTGTATGATTAGCACTCATCAGAGTGGCTTTTGACGACTCAGTAGGGTGTTTGCCTGGTGAGCACTCAGCATAGTGCCTGTCTGGTGAGCCCTCAACACTATGGCCACCTGGTGAGCATTTGGTACAGTGCCTATTTGTAGAACAATCTGCATAGTCTCTGGTGAGCACTCAGCACAGTGCCATTGAGCCATCAGCAGACTGCCTACCTGTCAAGCAAACAGTGCATTGTTGTCCTGGTGAGCACTCAGCACAATGCCTGACTAACTAGTGAACGCTGAACAGAGCACAGTGGGCACTACACATTGTGACTTGTAAGCACTTAGCACAGTGTCTGCCTGGTGAGTACTCAGCACCAACCAGATCTGATGAGCAGTCTGCATCATGTCAGTGTGGTGAGCACTCAGAAGAGTGGCTGCCCAGTGAGCACAGGGCTTGGTGAACATTCAGCATTGTTCCTGACGAACATTAACCACAGCGTGTTGTGATCACTCAGCACAGTGCTGGCTTGGTTAGTACTCAGGACAGTGCCAGCCTGCTGAGAAATCATCACAGGGTCTGGTGAGCACCCAGAATATTAACAGCAAGGTGAGTACCCAGCACAGTGCCCGCCTGATGAACACTCAGCACAGTGCCTTGCAATCATGTAGCACAGTGCCTGCTTGGTTAGTACTCAGGACCATACCATCCTGCTGAGAAATCAACACAGGGTAAGATGAGAACTCAGCACAGTGCCTAATGGTCACCCAGCACAATGACTGGAGAGCACTTGTCACAGTGCCTGCCTGTCAAGCACTCAGCACAGTGACTGGTGGGAACTCAATACAGTGCTAGATGAGCCCTCTGCATAGAGCATATTGTGTACTGTGAACATTACCTGCCTTTTGAATACCCAACACAGAGACTTCCTTGTGAGCACTCAGCTTACTACCTTGTGAACATTCAGTGCAGAGCCTGCATTCTGAACACTCTGCACAGAGCCTGGTGATCACTCAGCACAGTTAATACCTGATGAGGACTCAGTACAGTGCCTTCCTGGTGAGTGCTTAGCACAGAACTTGATGATAACTCAGCACAGTGCTTAAAGAACACTCAGCACAGTGCCTGTCTGGTGAGCACCCAGCATAGTAATTTTTGAGCAATAAGTAAACTTCCCAATGGTGAGACCTCAGCACAATGCCAACTTTGTGAGAACTTAGCACAGTGTGGCCTTATTAGCACTCAGCACATTGCATAGTGAGTATCAGCACAGTGCCTGGTGAGCTCTCAGCACAGTGCTTGCCTGAGGAACACTCAACACAGTACTTTGTGAGCACTAAGCACTGTACCTGACTGTTGAGTACTCATCCCACTGCCTGGTGAAAGCTCGGCACAGTGCCTGGCTAGCACTCAGCACATTGCCTGTTGATGTCTCAGCACTGTGCCTGCCTCTTGAGCATTCAGCAGAGTGCTTGACAGGTGAGCACTCAGCACATTACCTGGTTAGCACTCAGCACAATCTCTGCATGGTAGCTATCAGCACAAGGTTTGGTGAGCACTCAGAAAAGTGCTGTTGAGCACTCAGTACGCTTCCTGCCTGATGAGGATGCAGCACAGTGCCTGCCTTGTGAGCCCTCAGCACAGTGCTTGGTGAGCACTCAGTATAGTGTTTGATGAACACTCAGCACAGTGACTTCTGAGCACTCAGCTCATTGCCTGCCTGGTAAGCACTCGACAGAGTGCCTGCATGCTGAGGAATCAGTGCAGTGCTGACTTGGTGGGCACTCAGCACAATGCCTGCCTGGCGAGCCCCCTTTACAGTACCAGGTGAACACTCAGTACAATCCTTTGTGATCATTAGGCATAGGGTCAGCCTGGTGAGCATCAGAACTGTCCCTGCCAGTTGAGGAGCCAGAACAATGCCTGTTGGCCTCTCATTAGAGTGCCTGTTTGGTGATCATCAGCACAGTGTCTGCCAGGTGAGCACTCAGCACATTGCCTGCTGAGTACTTAGCACAGTGCCTTGTGGACATTCAACACGATGCCTTAATAGTACTCAACAAAGTGCCTGCATGTTGAGAAATCTACGCAATGCCTGTTAAGCACCTTGCACATTTCCTGCCTGGAGAACACTCAGCACCATGCTTGGGGAATATTCAGCAGAGTGACTCTCAGGTGAGCATTCAGCATAGCGCCTGCCTGATTATCACACAGCACAGTCCATCGTGAGCAATCAGCATATTGTCTGCATGGTGAGAACTCAAAATACTGCTTTTGGTTATTATTTCGATCTCCTTACTGGTGACTGGTCTGTTCAAAATCTCTTGTATTAATTCAGTTTTCGAAGGTTGTATGATTTCAGGAATTTATCTATTTCTTCTAGGTTATCCAATTTGTTGGCAGATAGCTTCACATAGTATTCTCTAATAATCTTTTGTGTTTCTGAGATGTTTGTTGTAATTTCTCCTCTTTCATTTCTGATTTTACTTATTTGAGAATTCTCTCTTTTTTCTTGATGAGTCAAGATAAATGATTGTGAATTTTGTTTCTTTTCAAAGAAACAGGTTTTAGTGTCATTGATTTTTTTTGTATTTTTTTATTCTCTATTTCTGCTCTGATTTTTATTATTTTCTTTCTTCTAATGATTTTGGGCTTTGTTTGTTCTTCTTTTTCCAGTTTCTTGCTGCATTGTTTATTTGAGAGTTTTCTTGTTTATTGAGATAGGCCTGTATTGCTATAAACTTCCTACTCAGAACCAGTTTTACTGTATCCCATAAATTTTGTTATGTCGTATTTTTATTTGCAATTTTCTTCAGGTATTTTTTAATTTCTCTTCTGACGTCTTCATTTACACAATGATTGTTGAGTAGCATTTTGTTTACTCTCCACATAGTTGTGGCTTTTCTGTTTTGTTTCCTAAAGTTGATTTCTAGTTTCATACTGTTCTGATGAGAAAAGATGCTTGGTATTATTTCAATCTTCTTAAATTTATTGAGACATATTTTGGTCTAACTCACGATCTATCTTGGAGAATGTTCCATGCGCATTTGAAAAGATTGTGTGTTTTGTGGTTTTGGATGGAATGTTCTGTATATATATACTAAGTCCATGTGGTCTAATGTGTCATTTAAGGCCCATGTTTCCTTATTGATCTATTTGGATGATCTATCCATTGGTGTAAGTGGAGTGTTAATGCCCCCTACCATTGTTGTTCTCCTGTCTATTTCTCCTTTTATGTCTGTTAATAATTGCTTTATATGCTTAGGTGCTCCTATATTTGGGTGCATAGATACTTACGAGCATTACATGCTCTTGTTGGATTGTTCCCTTTATCATAGTGTAGTGTCCTTTTCTTTCTCTTGTTACAGTTTGTGTTTTCAAGTATATTTTGTCTAAGTATTGCCACCCCAGTTTTCTTTTCATTGCCATTTGCATGGAGTATTTTTTCTATCCCTTCACTTTAAGTTTGTGAGAGTCTTTAAGTCTGAAGTGTGTCTCTTGTATGCAGGGTATATATGGGTCTTTTTTTTAATCCAATTACCTACCTTATGCCTTTTTATGGGAGCATTCATCCATTGACACTTAAAGTAGCTATTGATGAGAATGTACTTATTGCCATTTTGTTAGTTTTTTTCTGGGTGTTTTAGTAGTGCTCCCCTGTTCTTTTCTTCTTCTCTTGCTATCTTCCTTGGTGATTTGATGGCTTTCTTTAGTATTATGTTTGGGCTCCTTTCTCTTAATGTTTTGTGCATTTATTATAGCTTTCTGGTTTGAGATTGTCATGTGGTTCATATATAGTAACTTACATACATAACAATCTACATTAATTTGATAGTCTCTTTAGTTCAACCTCTTGCTAAAAGCACTAATCTTTTACTCCCTTCCTCCCACATCTCCTGTTTTTTATATCATATCTAACCTCTTTTTGTGTGTGTATCTGTTACCCTCTTATCATGGAAGTATATACTTTTAGTACTTTTGTCTTTTGACCTTCCTATTACCTTCATAGTTGATTGATCTTCTACCTTTTCTGTACATTTTCCTTTACCAGTGATTTTATTGTTTTTTAAAATTATTTTTTACTCATATTTCTGGCGCTCTTTTTTTCCACTTAGATGAGTCCCTTTAACATTTCTTGTAAGACTGCTTTCTTTGTCATAAACTCCTATAGAGTTTGCTTGTCTGTGAAACTCTTTATCTCTCCTTCCATTCTGAATAATAACCTTGTCAGGTCAAATATTCTTGGCTGTAAGTGTTTTCCTGTCAGCACTTTAAATATATTGTGCCACTCCCTTCTAGCCTGTAAGGCCTCTGCTGAGAAGTCAGCTGATAGCCTTCTTGGGTTTCTTTGTATGTAACTTATTACCTTTCTCTTGTACTTGGACGTCTGTTTCCTTCCTTAGTTTAGGAAAGTTTTCAGCTATTATTTCTTCGAATAGAATATCTGCCCCTTTCTCTCTCTCTTCTCATTCTGGGACACTTATAACACAGATGTTAGCACACTTGATGTTGTCCCAAAGGTCCATGAGACTGCTCTTATTCTTTTTCATTCTTTTTTCTTTTATCTGTTCAGCTTGGATGATTTCTTCTACTCTGTTTTATCATCTCTTCTGTATCATCTACTCTGCTCTTGAATCGATGTAATGAATTTTTCGTTTCCAATATTGCATTCTCCACTTCTGTTTGATTATTTTTTATACTTTCCAATTCTTTGTTGAAGTTCTCACTGAGTTCATCCATTCTTCTTCTGAGATCAGTGAGCATCCTTATGACTCTTAGTTTGTACTCTTTGTCAGGTAGATTGTTCATGTCTGTTTCATTTAGTTCTTCTATGGCTTTGTCCTGTTCCCTCAGTCGGAATGTATTCCTTTGTCTCCTCATTTTGCCTCTTTCTCTGTGCTTATATCTATGTACTAGGTAGGTCAGCTATGTCTCTCAATCTTGGAGAGGTGCCTTTAAGTAAGAGATGCCTTATGAGGCCCGAAAGCATCCTTCTTTTCTGTCACCAGTTCCAAATGTTCCAGGAGTGTCCCTTGTGTTGGCAACATGTGTCTGTTGTGGCAGAGTTGATCTTGCTGCAGGAACCTGTGAAGACTAGGCTGTCCCCCTGGCTGGCTGTTTGTAATGCTTATCTCTGTGTGGCTGCTATGCACCTTTCAGTCACTTTTCCAGGATGGGGAGCCCCAGCACAGTTGGATGCAAGGTCTAATATCACATTCCTGTTGCAGTGTTTCTGTTAAGTGAATACGCCCCCATCATGGCTGTTTGCCACACTCAGCAGCTTAAAATTGGTATGGACTTTTGGCCTGCATTGCTGTTGTCAGCCATCTCAGTGTTGCAGCTAAGCAAGTCCATCCCAAGGCATGGGAACACCCAGTTTTTTCAGGCTTTGAAAGGTGGACTGATGCCCTATGTTACTGTTTGAGAAGCACAGGTCTGCTGCAGCTGACAAGGCCCCCTCCCTGTAGGACCACACACCCCTTCAACACATTCCTGCTCCATGAACACTCTGGCACCCTGAAGTGGACCCAATTACCCCAGTGCAGAGGCTCCACACACTCCACCAATGTAGCCCACTCCTCACAAATGCCCTGCCCCCCAGAGGCAGACCCACTTGCCTGGCTGTAGAGGTTCAGACATCCCATTTATGCAGTCTCACAAGTTGTCTGAGGGCTTATTGTTGGATGGGGCCAGTCCCTAGGCTGGGCTGCCTGTCCCAGCTAAGCTGGATTAAATTGGTGCTCTAGTGAGTGGGGCCAATCCCTGTGCTAAAGGGCCATGGAAAGAATTCCAATGGCATCTGCCAGTGTCGATGTCAGCATGCCTGTACTAGGTCACAATAATGGCTGCCACCAATGTCTCACTCCCTGAGGAAGTCTCACCTCTCAACAAGATGCACCCATAGCTTATAAAGTGAGTCTCTTTCCACCAAAAGACTGTGCACCTTTCTTTCTTGTTATTTTATGTTGCTTTCTGAAGTGGATGAATTTGTGCATGGGCCATTTAAGAGCAGGCTTTTAATCTCTTATGTTTGCTAGCTTTTCTGGGGGTTAGGACAGCAAATTAAGAGTAATTCTTTTTTTTTTGGATGGAAGCAATTCGAGCAAGTATGGATTTCAGGAAAAATAAAAATGAAGGAAGGTAAGTATAGTTTCCCTAGGTCCTCTCATTTTGGTTTTTAAGCATACCAAGAAACTCTAAGATTCCTTTTGTTAAATTAAATTTGAACATTATAATTGTAAAACTATCTAGCTTTGATTCAAGCAAACTGTAGGTAGGGGTATTTTATTTGGACAATATTTCTCATTTTATAATAAAAACATAATATATGAGATATAATAAAGATGCAAGATAGTAATATACAAAATAGTAATATGTCTAATACATAATAGTATAATCTGAATAAGATCCTAGTAGAAAAAATAAAAATATAAGCAAAAATAAAATTAATTTTAATTTGTTCAATTTTGTTTATTAATTTATTAATAAATAAATTTATTTATTAATAATAAATTTATTGATTTTAAAATTAATTTCTAATTCGTTAATTTTCAAAATGTAATTAAACCTCATATTCTATTGTGCATGAAACATCAGTTTATGTTTTCACCCTGTTTTTAACAGACAGTTGCATGTGGCGTATTTTCATACTCTGTTCTGTTACACTGGCATATTTGTCCACCTCTATTTGAAAACTCTCACATTCTGCTTACTGCATTTTTATCAGACTTGATAACCTAGATAAAATTCTGCTACTTAGTTCTTTTCTAAGGGTGTCTTCAATAATCTTCACCCTCTAAATATTGATATAAATGATAAAATCCACTTGTTTAATTCCACTCCATAAGTGGAACTACTGTTTATTGTATCTCCTATTATTGTTGCTTTGTCCATTTTCCTGTGGTTCTATCAGTTATTAGGTATATAAAATTATCCTTTTTTTCAGGAATATTAGCCCTGAGCTAACACCTACTATCAATCCTCCTCTTTTTGCTGAGGAAGACTGGCCCTGAGCTAACATCTGTGTCCATTCTCCTCCACTTGATATGCAGAACGCCTACCACAGCTTGGCTTGCCAAGCAGTGCCATGTCCGCACCCAGGATCCGAACCGGTTAACCCTGGGCCACAGAAGTGGAACATATGAACTTAACCACTGCGCCACTGGGCCTGCCCAAAATTATATAAAATTTTGAGTGGTTATGTTTTTGTTTTAATTGAACCTTCTGTATTTCCCAAGTCTTCCTTTTATTTTAATAATAGTTTTTGCCGTTTAATCTACTTTGATATTAATAACGTGTATCTGTTTATTTTTGGGTAGAGTTTACATACTCTATCCTGTCCCATACTTTTAACTTTCTGTAATGTTAATATCTAGGTATATTTATTATGAAAACATATTTTTCTTACAACTGTCTACATTTTATTTTAATAAAAGCGTTTAGTCCATTTTCAGTTGATGTAATTACTGATCTATTTTAAGCTTTTTGTGTTACACCTTTTCTATGTGTTAACTTTAGTCTTTCTGTTCTCCTTTTGAATTGATTTAATTTTTCTAATTTGTCCAGTATTAGTTTTGAAGTTACACCTATTTTTCTAGTGACTAGCTTTCTTTAACAAAGTCTAATGTTAATTGGTACTTATCTGTTCTTTTCAGAGAGTGCAGGGACCCCATCTACCTCTTCCTGAATTCAGAATTCTAAGTTATTATTGTTATGTACTTAAATTTTATATATGCAATCTCATTTATTTTTCTATTTACGTACTTAAAGCCTACTACATATTATCATTTTTATATGTATTCTTTATTGACTTGGATCTACCCACATATTTATTAATTTTGTTAGTCTTAATTTGTTTCTGATTCTCCATCCATTTACCTGGGATTGTCCTTTTTCCTAAAAATTATCCTTCACTGTTATGCTTTAGTTTGGTATGTTCATGATAAATCTCAGCCTCTGCTTTTCTATAAATGCTTTTATTTCCTCTTTTTTCCCAAAAGATATTGTTGCATTGTATGCAATTCTTGGATTTGTCGTTATATACTTTTAGCATATGTAAGCTATCTTTCCATGGTGACCCAGCATCTTTTTTTGCTTTTGAGAAATTAGATGTTAATTTAACTTTTACTTCTTCAATGAAATCTCTCTTTCTTTTCTTTTTCTCTTTCTTTTCTTCTCTCTCTCTTTCCTTTCTTTCTTCTACTGTTTACCCCTCCTGACTGCTTGCATGTTTCCTCCTTGTATTTCTAATTCTTTCTACATTTCAACTGTGTTGCCATCAGTGTAAATGTGAAATTCTTCTTTTTGACAGGCCTGCAATCTGTTGAGGCTGTAGAACCTGAAGCATAGTCAGTCATCAGTTTTAAAGTTCCTAGTAATTTTCAATCTGAATATTGTTTTTTCTCATTTCTCTCTTTAATTTCTGTGATTTTCATTAATAGGTTTTTTTCATTTTTTACTGTGTTCTCATAGTCTCTCTCCTTTCTTCACAATTTTGCCTCTTTGGTCTTTATTCTTAACTTCTTTTCTAGCATTTATCTTGTTTACTAATTTTTCTTTAGCTCTTTTTAAGTGGTGTAGTTTTAAGCGCATCCATTTAGTTCTTAATATTAATTCCATTTCCATTTTAGAAGTTTTGTTTGAATTTTTAAAATTTGCTTCGTCGTTTTGAAAGATGTTTCACATTTCTGCCAAAATGTTCAAACATGTTTTTTATTACCATGAATATCATAAGCATAATTATATAAAGCTAGTGTCAGGAGATCAACAGGGCTGGGAGAGAGAGCGCTGGACTACCAGGTGTCAGAGTATCCAATTGAAACAGCAAACCAACAATAAAAGAATTAAGCCTTTAATTACTTACTGTGATGATATATTCAAGAAGCTAAAGCCAGAGAAAATATCAACTCCTCCTATTTCATTTCCCCCATAGAATGATACACTGGCTGAGTCTCATGTGGCTCATCACAGAAGTGGGGTGGTCTCACTCTTCACAGAGACCCAAATAAAAGTCTCAGATTTTTTTATAGACCCTGGAGTCTGAGAGAGACTTAGGTGGACGGCCTATGTGTGGAAAAGGGCCGAGTACTGAGTCAGAGTGGGGAAAAGTGTTTCCAAGACTTCCCCCCGCTTCCCTCCATAGGGAGCCCTCAGCAGAGGGGTCTAAGAAAGACCTCCATCTGAGCACTCCGAGAAACAGACCTGGAAACGCTGATGTCAGGGCTGGGAACGTAAATATGGGAAGAGCATGCCTGGCCAGTGGAGCCTGAGTCCTGGACTGCACCTCCCCTCAGAGACTGCAGGCCAAGACTGGTATAGGGAGACCAGCTTCCCCCATGAGGCCAGGTAGGTAAAGCCAATGTAATTGCCTATAGTCAGTCCTGAAAAATAGCAAATAGCACCTTAGTCCATTCAGGCTCTTATAACAAAACGCCATAGACTGCTGGTTTAAGCAACACATTTCTTTCTCACTGTTCTGGAAGACAGAAGTCTAAGATCAAGGTGCTGCCAGATTCAGTGTCTGGTGAGGGCCCACCTCCTGATTTGTAGATAGCCACCTCTAGCCATGTCCTCATATGGCAGAGAGAAAGAGTGCCGTTGTCCCTTTCTCTTCATGTAAGGGCACTAATTCCATCATGAGAGCTTCCCCGTCATGACCTCATTTAAACGTAATTACTTATCAAAGGCCCCACCTCTAAATATTTTCACTGTTGGGATTAAGGCTCAACATAAGAAATTTGGAGGACAAATATTCAGTTTTGGCAACAGGTTTCTAACCAGGTCTTGGACTCCTCAGCTAATGCCTGGGAATCCCAACGTCCATAGTCTTTGCTTATCTGGATCTATTACTGTTCGTTTCTCCTGCTCTTCTTTACGGGGTCAAGTCCTCTCATTTGCCTAGTTATCTTTGATTATAACCTGCATACATAATTTTTCATGAAATTATCTTCGAAATAGTTTGAGGAGTAAAATATCTTCTTCTGGTTCTGGAAGGAGGGCCGTTAATTTGTAATCTGCTTAATCCAATTTTACAGACTAAGATTATTGTGGGCCAACAAGGGAGCTCCAAGTTGAGATGCAGACCTTAGAAGGATTGAGTTACTTTCGGTTCACATCACTCCTAAAATGTGGCTGTTCAGGCTCCTATTCCTAGCTTCTAGGAAGGAGCAAAACAAAATACCAGCCTCAGTGGGCTCTGGACCCAGTTATTACCCTCACCTTGTCTATCTGCGAAAATTGAAGGTTGGCCTCTCATCTGCCTCTTCTAGATTTGTAAATGGCAATCAGGCAAAGGCACTTGCAAAATGTCAGATTTAACTTTCGATTACCACAGTTTTATTAACTATAACTACATGAAGTACAAAATTCACTGCTGCCCGTTCAGTCTGTAAGTTACTAATGTTGAATAATAAACGTGCAACACTATCATTGGCCAATCACTCCACTTCTTTCAAAGCTTATTGCTTGGTGTGTGTCTGTTGTCCAGGTCACACGCACACAGCAAAGTGTGTAGTTGTTGTGTTGCCTCCTTGTCTCCCTCCAAAAATGAATAATCGAAAGAGGGAGTTGTCTAAGATGGATAAAAGTGTAGCCAAACAAAAACCAAAAGGCAATGATGATGGAGGTGATCTTGGATGTGATTAGGAGGCAGCTGCGCACAGATGGGACAACACTGCCACCCTGTGGGAGACAGTACACTTGCAACCAGAGCCACTGCATGTCGGCAATGTAACTAACATAAATGAGCACTGACTGAAGATGTCTCGGGGCAGCGACACTGGTGAAAATTTCCACACTAACGGGACTTAGTGAAATGAAATGAGAAACTTTTCAGTACAATCAAAGTGCAAAGGATAAAATGTTGGAAGCTAATCTAAAGTTAAAAAGAGTTATGACGACACATCAAGGTGAAAAAAATGGAACGGAGAGAATGAAAAGACAACTCACAATATAGAAAACAAGATTTGCAAATCTTATTTCTGATAAGGAATTTATACTCAGAATGAAAAGAGTTCCTCAAATAATAAGCAAACAAAGAAAGCGTCAGGCAGAAAAATTTTAAAAATGCTTTAATAAAGAGGATACACAGATTGTTAAGTACGTCAGACACAGTTAACATGATTGTGTTGTTAAAAGAACATGAACTACTAATAAAAAGAGATAAGACTACACTGTGATTAAATTGTTAATGTGTGTACAACTGCCCATACAAATTATTCACAAAGATGTGGAAAAACTGAAATATCCATTTACTTGCACTGGGTATGGAAAGCGGTACAATCATTTCGTAAAAACAATTTTCTAGGTTCTAATCTCAAAAATCATTTTTTAAACGGCAAACAAAGCTCTACAAAGTGTTTCTTTGGCCAACTTAAAGGAACAGTACGAAATCAGTATTTGCCCAAATGTGAGAGAAGAACAGACACAAGACAACGAGTAGATTTTGACAAATAGAAATGGCAAGCAGGAGTATATATTGGAGTTTATGAGGAAGCCATTTGGCATAAACCTAATTCAGCCTGACTTTGCTTTTCCAAAAGGTCCTGATGTGGCCACTGAGCACACATCGTAGATCCACTTTAAACATTTCCTATCACAAAAACAAGTGGCCTTAAGATAAAGGTGCAACATCACCCCACTTTCGCATTTCCTGAAGGAGAAGCATCCTTCCTTAGGCTAGGAACGGATGGCTGCGCTAACCTTTGAGCGTCCAGCTCACCTGTGACCACCCAGGCCCAGATAACAGACCTGCCACCCAGCAGTGTCTGTTGATCGCTGTGCCGACAGAGCAGTCTCGCGACTATCGTCCAAGGGACCTTTCGATCCTATGTGAAAAGTCCTCTCTGGGGGTCTAGAAGCACTCTGTACACACCACTTCTCGGGTGCCCTTTCTTCCTTCGGGAAGAAAGGCCCCGGGCCACAGTCCTCACATTTTAGCTCAGAATAAACTCACCCCGATTTTCAAGGATAGATTGGTTCTGGATTATGTTCGTCGACAGAATGGAATCAAGTCAATAAGATTCAAGATCGGAGGGAAGCTGATGCAAAATCAGAATTTGCTTTTCTCGCTCTCGAAAGGATACTTTTCTCTAACTTCTAGTCTCCTCCTGATAAAGACATTGGAAAAGGTTTCTCTTGACCTTTGAGGGAATCGACACCAAAGACAGAGATCCTCCATTTTGTCAGAATGATTTCCTAGGCCTCCAATGGAGGAGGCGTCCCTAGGACGAGAGCTAAGCTTTTGTTTTGCAACAGTTTTCCTCTCTCTGCTTGCCTTTAACATCTCCTTTCCCGTTCTTCTTTTTTGGAAGGGAAATACGTGCACCGCTAAAAAAAAAAAAAAAAAAGAATTTTCTAGATGACCAAAGAAGATCTACGACTGTTGTTATTTTGGTTTCACGGAGCAGTTCCACGTCCACATTCACCACATTTTAAACACCCACACACACTCACAGCACGGCGCTGTGAGGATGTCCCGGGGAACTCGATTTGTGGAGGGAATGGCTGTGAGGTCTCTGCCCCCCAACCCCCACCATTTGGGTGCTTCTGCTTGTTGATGAGGACGGGAAGCCCTGCTGAAATCCATATTCTTATCACCACACGTGCATCTGCACCCATGCTCCCCCGCGTGTCGTCTTTGGGCTTTGCTGTGGCCCCGTGCGGAGGGAGACCCGTTTTGTGTTGTAAACTTTTCCGCGGCCAAGCGGCTCGGTCCTTTCCTCTACGACTTGTGGGCTCTGTCTGTCCGTCTGCCTTAGAAAGACCCTCTGGGCCGGAAGTGACAGGCTGCACACAATTCCTGACAGACTGCGGACAATTCCTCCGTCGTCACGGTCCTTCTCTGATGACGTGCATGGTTTCGGTTTGACAGCGACCCCCACCCCCCACCCCGCCGTGATTTTCTAAGTCCTCCCGGGAGCCCGGGAAGTGCTCGGGCCGCTCCGGGAAGCGGGGGCCGGCAGCCCCGGCCTGCCCCGTGGCATCTCCGGGGACTTTTCCACCTCTGTCCGCGTCAGCCAGCCGGCAGCCCCGCGCCCGGCCCGGCCCAGGAGTCACGTGGGGAGTCTGTCCCCTTCCTGGCAAGCCCACCCACCCCACCCCCCTCCCCGCCGATTTTCCAACACCTCCTTCTGCGCCCAGGGTTGCCCTGTGCTGCCTGGGAGCTCCGAGGTGGACACCCTGGGGCCTCACGTGGTGACCTCCCGGCCGCCCCAAGAGGGCTCAGAGAGAGAGAGAGAGACAGAGGGAGACAGAGACAGAGACAGAGAGACAGAGACAGAGGGAGACAGAGAGAGACCTGACCCGGCGGTGGGCTCAGGCTGTGCACTCTCGCTGGCTGGTGACCCGGTTCCCTCCCGCTGACCCCTCCGCGCCAGTCGTTGGGCGCCATCTGGCGGCCGCTTTTACAGAGTGGCCCTCCTCCGGAGCCCCGGCGACATAAGCAAGGGATGGGACTCGCAGGACGTCTGTGTGGTTTCCAGTGTGGGGCTGTGTGGAACAGAGCTGCTAAGAACATTCATGCCCCGGATTCTGTGTGAATGAACAGGAACGTGGCCGCAGCCCCCACCCCGCCCCCCGCCCCAGCCCCCGGGAGTGGTGGGAGTGGTGCCCTCCAGACCACCCTCGGGTTGGATGCCTCCCTCCCTGGAAGGACTCACGGACTCCACAAAAGCTGACTTCCTGGAGGTCCAGCGGAGACCCCCAAGGCCCAAGGCCCCCCCCCCCCACCCACCCACCACAGATCACTGTGGAAGCCTTAACGACCCAAGGCTCCAGCTACATACAGACGCTCTTAGGAGGCAAGATACACCAAGGGCTTATGTAGGTTGCCACTTTCGGTGGTTGTTTCCGCGGCGTGTCAGTTTTGGAACCCGCCACGCCCTTTTTCACAGAGGCCATACCGTTTCCCTTCACCACCAGTGAGGCGTGAGTGACTGACTTGGCATCTCCGCGACCTCACTAGTAGTTTGATCCTGTTCCTGTATTTGGAAGAAGGCAGTCTCACCCATGTGTCCCCACAATGTCTCCTTCTAATTTTCTCACTTGCTTTTCCAGGGAACAGGTCACATCTTTAAATGGGCTTAATGGTCATCCATGCGTACCTCCTCCTCTCGAGGTGAAAGTGCCTGCTCTGTCTATTGGTCTTCCTATGTATTTGGATTTTTCAGTGTTGATTTCCCTCAGGTCTCCACTCCATTCTGGGTTTTTTTTTTTTTTTTTGCTTAAAGATTGGCAAATGAGATAGCCCCTGTTGCACATCGTCGTCAGTTTAAGAGGGTAGATATCTCAGTGTTGCTTTTTCCCCAGGTCTCCACTTCCCTTAGTGTGTGTGTGTGAGTGTGTGTGTGCGTGTGTGTGTGCGTTTTCTCTTAAAGATTGGCACCTGCCCTAGCCTCTCTTGTCCTTCTTTCTCAATTTCAGAGGGTAGATTTTTCAGTGTTGCTTTTCCATCAGGTCTTCACGTCCTTGTGTTATTTTTATTTATTTTTTGCTTAATGATTGCCACCTGAGCTACCCTCTGTTGCCCATCTTCCTCAGTTTCATAGGGTAGATTTCGAAGTCTTACTTTTTCCCCACGTTTCCACACCCTTCTGTTTTTGTTTTTGATTTATTTTTATTTTTTGCTTAAAGAATGCCACCTGAGCTAGCTTCTTTTGCCCATCTTCCTCAGTTTCAGAGGGTGGATTTCTCCGTGTTGCTTTTTCCCCAGGTCTCCACAACCCTCAGTGTTTGTGTGAGTGTGTCTGTGTATGGTTTCTTTGCAAGATTGGCACCTGAGCTAACGTGTGTTACCAATCTTTGACAGTTTCTGCTGGTAGATTTTTCAGGGTTGCCATTTCCCAAGGTCTCCACTCCCTTGCGATTGTTTTTTTTTTTTTTTTTTTTGCTTTAGGATTGTCGCCTGAGCTAGCCTCTTTTACCCTGCTTCCTTAGTTTCAGCTGGGAGATTTCTCATTGTTGCTGTTTCGCCAGATCTCCAGGCCCTTGTGTCTCTGTTTTTTTTTGCTCAAAGGTTGCCACCTGAGCTACCCTCTCTTGCCCATGTTCGTCAGTTTCAGAGGGTAGATTTCTCAGTGTTCCTTTTTCCCCAGGTCTACATGTACCTCAGTGTGCGTGTGTGTGTGTGTGAGTCTGTGTGTGTTTTCTTTGCAAGATTGGCACCTGAGCTAACGTGTGTTGCCCATCTTTGTCAGTTTCTGTTGGTAGATTTTTCAGGGTTGCCATTTGCCAAGATCCCCAGTCCCTTGCGTATATTTTGTTGTTGTTGTTGTTGTTGTTTTGCTTTACGATTGTCGCCTGAGCTAGCCTCTCTTGCTCATCATCCTCAGTTTCAGAGGGTAGATATTTCAGGGTTGCTTTTTCCACAGGTCTCCACGTCCTTGTGTTTTTGGGTTTTTTTTTTTTCGCTTAATGGTTGTCACCTGACCTAGCCTCTCTTGCCCATCTTCCTCTCTTTCAGTGGGTCGATTTCTCAGTGTCCCTTTTTCCCCAGGTCTGCACGCCCTTATGTTTTGTTTTCACTTCAGATTGCCACCTGAAGCCAGCCACCCTGGCCCATCTTGGTCAGTTTCAGAGGGTGGATTTCTCAGTGTTGCTTTTTTCCCAGGTCTCCACGTCCCTCAGTGTCTGTGTGTGTGTGTTTTCTTTGCAAGATAGGCACCTTTCCTTACGTGTGTTGCCGATCTTTGTCAGTTTCAGAAGGAAGATTTCTCCGTGTTGCTCTTTCCCAAGTTCTCCACGCCCTTGTGTGTTCTTTTTGATCAAAGATTGAACCTGAGCTAGCCTCTGTTGCCCATATTCGTCAGTTTCAGAGGGTAGATTTCTCAGTGTTGCTCTTTCCCAGGGTCTCCACGCCCTTCTGTGGTATTTTTTGCTCAAATATTGAACCTGAGCTAGCCTCTGTTGCCCATATTCGTCAGTTTCAGAGGGTGGATTTCTCCGTGTTGCTTTTTCCCCAGGTCTCCACGCCCTTGTGTGTTTCTTTTGATTAAAGATTGCCACCTGAGCTAGCCTCTGTTGCCCATCTTCGTCCGTTTCAGAGGGTGGATTTCTCAGTGTTGCCTTTTCGCCAGCTCCCCAGGCCCTTGTGTGTTTCTTTTGCTTAAAGATTGTCACCTGAGCTAGGCACTGTTGCCCTGCTTCCTCAGTTTCAGAGGGTACCTTTTTCAGGGTTGCTTTTTGACCGGGTCTCCTCGCCATTGTATTTTTTTATTTTATTTTTTTTGCTTAAAGATTGCCACCTGAGCTAGCCTCTGTTGCCCATCTTCTTCGGTTTCAGAGGGTAGATTTCTCAGTGTTGCTTTTTCGGCAGCTCTCCACGCCCTTGCTTTTTCTTTTTTTTTTCTGCTTAAAGGTTGCAACCTGAGCTAGCTTCTTTTGCCCATGTTCCTCAGTTTCAGAGGGTGGATTTCTCCGTGTTGCTTGTTCCCAAGTCTCCACGCCCTTGTGTGTTTCTTTTGCTTAACGATTGCCACCTGAGGTAGCCTCTGTTGCCCATCCTCATCAGTTTCAGAAGGTAGATTTCTCAGTGCTGCTTTTCCCCAGGTCTCCACGCCCTTGTGTGCTGTTTTGCTTAAAGTTTGCCACCTGTGCCAGCCTCTCTTGCCCAACTTCCTCAGTTTCAGAGGGTGGATTACTCAGTGTTGCTTTTTTCCCAGGTCTCCAGGCCATTGTGTGTGTCTTTTGCTTAGCAATTGCCACCTCAGCTAGCCTCTGTTTCCCATCTTCGCCAGTTTCAGATGGTGGATTTATCAGTGTTGATTTTTCCCCAGGTCTCCACTTCCCTCAGTGTCTGTGTGTGTGTGTGTTTTCTTTGCAAGATTGGCACCTTTCCTTAGGTGTGTTGCAGATCTTTGTCAGTTTCAGAGGGAAGATTAATCAGTGTTGCTGTTTCCCAGGACTGCACGCCCTTGTGTTTTGTTTTTGCTTACACACTGCCACCTGAGCTAGCCTATGTAGCCCATCTTCGTCAGTTTCAGAGGGTAGATTTCTCAGCGTTGCTCTTTCCCAATGTCTCCAACCCTTGTGTGTTCTTTTTGCTCAGATATTGAACCTGAGCTAGCCTCTCGTGCCCATCTTCCTCAGTTTCAGAGGGTAGATATTTCAGGGTTCCTTTTTCCACAGGTCTCCACGTCCTTGTGTTTTTGGGTTTTTTTTTTTTTCGCTTAATGGTTGTCACCTGAGCTAGCCTCTCTTGCCCATCTTCCTCTGTTTCACTGGGTCGATTTCTCAGTGTTGCTATAGTCCAAGTTCTCCATGCCCTTGTGTTTTGTTTTTGCTTAGAGATTGCCACCTGAGCTAGCCTCTGTTGTCCATATTCGTCCGTATCAGAGGGTCGATTTCTCAGTGTCCCTTTTTCCCCCTGTCTGCACGACCTTGTGTTTTGTTTTCGCTTCAAGATTGCCACCTGAAGCCAGCCACCCTTGCCCATCTTGGTCAGTTTCAGAGGGTAGATTTCTCGGTGTTGCTTTTTCGCCAGATCTCCACCCCCTTGTGTTTTGTTTTTGCTTACACATTGCCACCTGAGCTAGCCTCTGCTGCCCATCTTCGTCAGTTGCAGAGGGTGGATTTCCCAGTGTTGCTTTTTCCCCAGGTCTCCTCGCCCTTGTGTGTTTCTTTTGCTTAACGATTGCCACCTCAGCTAGCCTCTGTTGCCCATCTTCGTCAGTTTCAGAGGGTATATTTCTCAGTGCTGCTTTTTCCCCAGGTCTCCACGTCCCTCAGTGTCTGTGTGTGTGTGTTTTCTTTGCAAGATTGGCACCTTTCCTTACATGTGTTGCCCATCTTCGTCAGTTTCAGAGGGTGGATTCCACAGTGTTGCTTTTTCCCCAGGTCTCCACGCCCTTGTGTGTTTCTTTTGCTTAACGATTGCCACCTGAGGTAGCCTCTGTTGCCCAACTTCCTCAGTTTCAGAGGGTGGATTACTGAGTGTTGCTTTTTTCCCCGGTCTCCAGGCCATTGTGTGTGTCTTTTGCTTAGCAATTGCCACCTCAGCTAGCCTCTGTTGCCCATCTTCGCCAGTTTCAGATGGTGGATTTATCAGTGTTGATTTTTCCCCAGGTCTCCACTTCCCTCAGTGTCTCTGTGTGTGTGTGTTTTCTTTGCAAGATTGGCACCTTTCCTTAGGTGTGTTGCAGATCTTTGTCAGTTTCAGAGGGAAGATTAATCAGTGTTGCTGTTTCCCAGGACTGCACGCCCTTGTGTTTTGTTTTTGCTTACACACTGCCACCTGAGCTATCCTATGTAGCCAATCTTCGTCAGTTTTAGAAGGTAGGTTTCTCAGCGTTGCTCTTTCCCAATGTCTCCACACCCTTGTGTGTTTCTTTTGCTTAAAGTTTGCCACCTGAAGCCAGCCTCTCTTGCCCATCTTCCTCAGTTTCAGAGGGTAGATATTTCAGGGTTGCTTTTTCCCCAGGTCTCCACGCCTTTGGGTTTAGTTTTTGCTTAACGATTGCCACCTGAGGTAGCCTCTGTTGCCCATCTTCCTCAGTTTCAGAGGGTGGATTTCTCCGTGTTGCTTTTTCCCCAGGTCTCCACGCCCTTGTGTGTTTCTTTTGCTTAACGTTTGCCACATGAAGACAGCATCTCTTGCCCATCTTCCTCAGTTTCAGAGGGTAGATATTTCAGGGTTGCTTTTTCCACAGGTCTCCACGCCTTTGGGTTTAGTTTTTGATTAACGATTGCCACCTGAGGTAGCCTCTGTTGCCCATCTTCCTCAGTTTCAGAGGGTGGATTTCTCCGTGTTGCTTTTTCCCCAGGTCTCCACGCCCTTGTGTGTTTCTTTTGCTTAACGTTTGCCACCTGAAGCCAGCCTCTCTTGCCCATCTTCCTCAGTTTCAGAGGGTAGATATTTCAGGGTTGCTTTTCCCCAGGTCTCCACGCCCTTGTGTGTTTCTTTTGCTTAAAGTTTGCCACCTGAAGCCAGCCTCTCTTGCCCATCTTCCTCAGTTTCAGAGGGTAGATATTTCAAGGTTGCTTTTTCCCCAGGTCTCCACGTCTTTATGCTTTGTTTTGCTTAACGATTGCCACCTGAGGTAGCCTCTCTTGCCCATCTTCCTCAGTTTCAGAGGGTGGATTTCTCCGTGTTGCTTTTTCCCCAGGTCTCCACGCCCTTGTGTGTTTCTTTTCCTTAAAGATTGCCACCTGAGGTGCCTCTGTTGCCCATCCTCGTCGGTTTCAGAGGGTAGATTTCTCCGTGCTGCTTTTTCCCCAGGTCTCCACGCCCTTGTGTGTTTCTTTTGCTTAACGTTTGCCACCTGAAGACAGCCTCTCTTGCCCATCTTCCTCAGTTTCAGAGGGTAGATATTTCAGGGTTGCTTTTTCCCCAGGTCTCCACGCCTTTGTGTTTTGTTTTTGCTTAAAGATTGCCACCTGAGCTAGCCTCTGTTGCCCATCTTCCTCAGTTTCAGAGGGTAGATATTTCAGGGTTGCTTTTTCCCCAGGTCTCCACGCCTTTGTGTTTTGTTTTTGCTTAAAGATTGCCACCTCAGCTAGCCTCTGTTGCCCATCTTCGCCAGTTTCAGATGGTGGATTTATCAGTGTTGATTTTTCCCCAGGTCTCCACTTCCCTCAGTGTCTGTGTGTGTGTGTGTTTTCTTTGCAAGATTGGCACCTTTCCTTAGGTGTGTTGCAGATCTTTGTCAGTTTCAGAGGGAAGATTAATCAGTGTTGCTGTTTCCCAGGACTGCACGCCCTTGTGTTTTGTTTTTGCTTACACATTGCCACCTGAGCTAGCCTATGTAGCCCATCTTCGTCAGTTTCAGAGGGTAGATTTCTCAGCGTTGCTCTTTCCCAATGTCTCCAACACTTGTGTGTTCTTTTTGCTCAGATATTGAACCTGAGCTAGCCTCTCATGCCCATCTTCCTCAGTTTCAGAGGGTAGATATTTCAGGGTTCCTTTTTCCACAGGTCTCCACGTCCTTGTGTTTTTGGGTTTTTTTTTTTTTTCGCTTAATGGTTGTCACCTGAGCCAGCCTCTCTTGCCCATCTTCCTCTGTTTCACTGGGTCGATTTCTCAGTGTTGCTATAGCCCAAGTTCTCCATGCCCTTGTGTTTTGTTTTTGCTTAGAGATTGCCACCTGAGCTAGCCTCTGTTGTCCATATTCGTCCGTATCAGAGGGTCGATTTCTCAGTGTCCCTTTTTCCCCCGGTCTGCACGACCTTGTGTTTTGTTTTCGCTTCAAGATTGCCACCTGAAGCCAGCCACCCTTGCCCATCTTGGTCAGTTTCAGAGGGTAGATTTCTCGGTGTTGCTTTTTCGCCAGATCTCCACGCCCTTGTGTTTTGTTTTTGCTTACACACTGCCACCTGAGCTAGCCTCTGCTGCCCATCTTCGTCAGTTGCAGAGGGTGGATTTCCCAGTGTTGCTTTTTCCCCAGGTCTCCTCGCCCTTGTGTGTTTCTTTTGCTTAACGATTGCCACCTCAGCTAGCCTCTGTTGCCCATCTTCGTCAGTTTCAGAGGGTATATTTCTCAGTGCTGCTTTTTCCCCAGGTCTCCACGTCCCTCAGTGTCTGTGTGTGTGTGTTTTCTTTGCAAGATTGGCACCTTTCCTTACATGTGTTGCCCATCTTCGTCAATTTCAGAGGGTGGATTCCACAGTGTTGCTTTTTCCCCAGGTCTCCACGCCCTTGTGTGTTTCTTTTGCTTAACGATTGCCACCTGAGGTAGCCTCTGTTGCCCAACTTCCTCAGTTTCAGAGGGTGGATTACTCAGTGTTGCTTTTTTCCCCGGTCTCCAGGCCATTGTGTGTGTCTTTTGCTTAGCAATTGCCACCTCAGCTAGCCTCTGTTGCCCATCTTCGCCAGTTTCAGATGGTGGATTTATCAGTGTTGATTTTTCCGCAGGTCTCCACTTCCCTCAGTGTCTGTGTGTGTGTGTGTTTTCTTTGCAAGATTGGCACCTTTCCTTAGGTGTGTTGCAGATCTTTGTCAGTTTCAGAGGGAAGATTAATCAGTGTTGCTGTTTCCCAGGACTGTACGCCCTTGTGTTTTGTTTTTGCTTACACACTGCCACCTGAGCTATCCTATGTAGCCAATCTTCGTCAGTTTTAGAAGGTAGGTTTCTCAGCGTTGCTCTTTCCCAATGTCTCCACACCCTTGTATGTTTCTTTTGCTTAAAGTTTGCCACCTGAAGCCAGCCTCTCTTGACCATCTTCCTCAGTTTCACAGGGTAGATATTTCAGGGTTGCTTTTTCCCCAGGTCTCCTAGCCTTTGGGTTTTGTTTTTGCTTAACGATTGCCACCTGAGGTAGCCTCTCTTGCCCATCTTCCTCAGTTTCAGAGGGTAGAATTCTCAGTGCTGCTTTTTCCCCAGGTCTCCACGCCCTTGTGTGTTTCTTTTGCTTAAAGATTGCCACCTGAGCTAGCCTCTGTTGCCCATCTTCGTCCGTTTCAGAGGGTGGATTTCTCAGTGTTGCCTTTTCGCCAGCTCCCCACGCCCTTGTGTGTTTCTTTTGCTTAAAGATTGTCACCTGAGCTAGGCACTGTTGCCCTGCTTCCTCAGTTTCAGAGGGTACCTTTTTCAGGGTTGCTTTTTGACCGGGTCTCCTCGCCATTGTATTTTTCTATTTTATTTTTTTTGCTTAAAGATTGCCACCTGAGCTAGCCTCTGTTGCCCATCTTCTTCGGTTTCAGAGGGTAGATTTCTCAGTGTTGCTCTTTCGCCAGCTCTCCACGCCCTTGCGTCTTTTTTTTTTTCTGCTTAAAGGTTGCAACCTGAGCTAGCTTCTTTTGCCCATGTTCGTCAGTTTCAGAGGGTGGATTTCTCCGTGTTGCTTTTTCCCCAGGTCTCCACGCCCTTGTGTGTTTCTTTTGCTTAACGATTGCCACCTGAGGTGCCTCTGTTGCCCATCCTCGTCAGTTTCAGAGGGTAGATTTCTCAGTGCTGCTTTTCCCCAGGTCTCCACGCCCTTGTGTGTTTCTTTTGCTTAAAGTTTGCCACCTGAAGCCAGCCTCTCTTGCCCATCTTCCTCAGTTTCAGAGGGTAGATATTTCAGGGTTGCTTTTTCCCCAGGTCTCCACGCCTTTGGGTTTTGTTTTTGCTTAACGATTGCCACCTGAGGTAGCCTCTGTTGCCCATCTTCCTCAGTTTCAGAGGGTGGATTTCTCCGTGTTGCTTTTTCCCCAGGTCTCCACGCCCTTGTGTGTTTCTTTTGCTTAACGTTTGCCACCTGAAGACAGCCTCTCTTGCCCATCTTCCTCAGTTTCAGAGGGTAGATATTTCAGGGTTGCTTTTTCCCCAGGTCTCCACGCCCTTGTGTGTTTCTTTTGCTTAACGTTTGCCACCTGAAGACAGCCTCTGTTGCCCATCTTCCTCAGTTTCAGAGGGTTGATATTTCAGGGTTGCTTTTTCCCCAGGTCTCCACGCCCTTGTGTGTTTCTTTTGCTTAACTATTGCCACCTGAGCTAGCCTCTCTTGCCCATCCTCGTCAGTTTCAGAGGGCAGATTACTCAGTGCTGCTTTTTCCCCAGGTCGCGACGCCCTTGTGTGTTTCTTTTGCTTAAAGATTGCCACCTGAGCTAGCCTCTGTTGCCCATCTTCGTCCGTTTCAGATGGTGGATTTCTCAGTGTTGCCTTTTCGCCAGCTCCCCACGCCCTTGTGTGTTTCTTTTGCTTAAAGATTGTCACCTGAGCTAGGCACTGTTGCCCTGCTTCCTCAGTTTCAGAGGGTACCTTTTTCAGGGTAGCTTTTTGACCGGGTCTCCTCGCCATTGTATTTTTCTATTTCACTTTTTTTGCATAAAGATTGCCACCTGAGCTAGCCTCTGTTGCCCATCTTCTTCGGTTTCAGAGGGTAGATTTCTCAGTGTTTCTTTTTCGCCAGCTCTCCACGCTCTTGCGAATTCTTTTTTTTCTGCTTAAAGGTTGCAACCTGAGCTAGCTTCCTTTGCCCATGTTCATCAGTTTCAGAGGGTAGATTTCTCCGTGTTGCTTTTTCCCCAGGTCTGGACGCCCTTGTGTGTTTCTTTTGCTTAACGATTGCCACCTGAGGTAGCCTCTGTTGCCCATCCTCGTCAGTTTCAGAGGGTAGATTTCTCAGTGCTGCTTTTTCCCCAGGTCTCCACGCCCTTGTGTGTTTCTTTTGCTTAAAGTTTGCCACCTGAAGCCAGCCTCTCTTGCCCATCTTCCTCAGATTCAGAGGGTAGATATTTCAGGGTTGCTTTTTCCCCAGGTCTCCACGCCTTTGGGTTTTGTTTTTGCTTAACGTATGCCACCTGAGGTAGCCTCTGTTGCCCATCATCCTCAGTTTCAGAGGGTGGATTTCTCCGTGTTGCTTTTTCCACAGGTCTCCACGCCCTTGTGTGTTTCTTTTGCTTGACGATTGCCACCTGAGGTACCCTCTGTTGCTCATCCTCGTCAGTTTCAGAGGGTAGATTTCTCAGTGCTGCTTTTTCCCCAGGTCTCCAGGCCCTTGTGTGTTTCTTTTGTTTAAAGTTTGCAACCTGAAGACAGCCTCTCTTGCCCATCTTCCTCAGTTTCAGAGGGTAGATATTTCAGGGTTGCTTTTTCCCCAGGTCTCCACGCCTTTGGGTTTTGTTTTTGCTTAACGATTGCCACCTGAGCTAGCCTCTCTTGCCCATCTTCCTGAGTTTCAGAGGGTCGATATCTCCGTGTTGCTGTTTCCCCAGGTCTCCACGCCCTTGTGTGTTTCTTTTGCTTAACGTTTGCCACCTGAAGCCAGCCTCTCTTGCCCATCTTCCTCAGTTTCAGAGGGTAGATATTTCAGGGTTGCTTTTTCCCCAGGTCTCCACGCCTTTGGGTTTTGTTTTTGCTTAACGATTGCCACCTGAGGTAGCCTCTGTTGCCCATCTTCCTCAGTTTCAGAGGGTGGATTTCTCCGTGTTGCTTTTTCCCCAGGTCTCCACGCCCTTGTGTGTTTCTTTTCCTTAAAGATTGCCACCTGAGGTGCGTCTGTTGCCCATCCTCGTCGGTTTCAGAGGGTAGATTTCTCCGTGCTGCTTTTTCCCCAGGTCTCCACGCCCTTGTGTGTTTCTTTTGCTTAACGTTTGCCACCTGAAGACAGCCTCTCTTGCCCATCTTCCTCAGTTTCAGAGGGTATATATTTCAGGGTTGCTTTTTCCCCAGGTCTCCACGCCTTTGTGTTTTGTTTTTGCTTAAAGATTGCCACCTCAGCTAGCCTCTGTTGCCCATCTTCGCCAGTTTCAGATGGTGGATTTATCAGTGTTGATTTTTCCCCAGGTCTCCACTTCCCTCAGTGTCTGTGTGTGTGTGTGTTTTCTTTGCAAGATTGGCACCTTTCCTTAGGTGTGTTGCAGATCTTTGTCAGTTTCAGAGGGAAGATTAATCAGTGTTGCTGTTTCCCAGGACTGCACGCCCTTGTGTTTTGTTTTTGCTTACACATTGCCACCTGAGCTAGCCTATGTAGCCCATCTTCGTCAGTTTCAGAGGGTAGATTTCTCAGCGTTGCTCTTTCCCAATGTCTCCAACACTTGTGTGTTCTTTTTGCTCAGATATTGAACCTGAGCTAGCCTCTCATGCCCATCTTCCTCAGTTTCAGAGGGTAGATATTTCAGGGTTCCTTTTTCCACAGGTCTCCACGTCCTTGTGTTTTTGGGTTTTTTTTTTTTTTTCGCTTAATGGTTGTCACCTGAGCCAGCCTCTCTTGCCCATCTTCCTCTGTTTCACTGGGTCGATTTCTCAGTGTTGCTATAGCCCAAGTTCTCCATGCCCTTGTGTTTTGTTTTTGCTTAGAGATTGCCACCTGAGCTAGCCTCTGTTGTCCATATTCGTCCGTATCAGAGGGTCGATTTCTCAGTGTCCCTTTTTCCCCCGGTCTGCACGACCTTGTGTTTTGTTTTCGCTTCAAGATTGCCACCTGAAGCCAGCCACCCTTGCCCATCTTGGTCAGTTTCAGAGGGTAGATTTCTCGGTGTTGCTTTTTCGCCAGATCTCCACGCCCTTGTGTTTTGTTTTTGCTTACACACTGCCACCTGAGCTAGCCTCTGCTGCCCATCTTCGTCAGTTGCAGAGGGTGGATTTCCCAGTGTTGCTTTTTCCCCAGGTCTCCTCGCCCTTGTGTGTTTCTTTTGCTTAACGATTGCCACCTCAGCTAGCCTCTGTTGCCCATCTTCGTCAGTTTCAGAGGGTATATTTCTCAGTGCTGCTTTTTCCCCAGGTCTCCACGTCCCTCAGTGTCTGTGTGTGTGTGTTTTCTTTGCAAGATTGGCACCTTTCCTTACATGTGTTGCCCATCTTCGTCAGTTTCAGAGGGTGGATTCCACAGTGTTGCTTTTTCCCCAGGTCTCCACGCCCTTGTGTGTTTCTTTTGCTTAACGATTGCCACCTGAGGTAGCCTCTGTTGCCCAACTTCCTCAGTTTCAGAGGGTGGATTACTCAGTGTTGCTTTTTTCCCCGGTCTCCAGGCCATTGTGTGTGTCTTTTGCTTAGCAATTGCCACCTCAGCTAGCCTCTGTTGCCCATCTTCGCCAGTTTCAGATGGTGGATTTATCAGTGTTGATTTTTCCGCAGGTCTCCACTTCCCTCAGTGTCTCTGTGTGTGTGTGTTTTCTTTGCAAGATTGGCACCTTTCCTTAGGTGTGTTGCAGATCTTTGTCAGTTTCAGAGGGAAGATTAATCAGTGTTGCTGTTTCCCAGGACTGTACGCCCTTGTGTTTTGTTTTTGCTTACACACTGCCACCTGAGCTATCCTATGTAGCCAATCTTCGTCAGTTTTAGAAGGTAGGTTTCTCAGCGTTGCTCTTTCCCAATGTCTCCACACCCTTGTATGTTTCTTTTGCTTAAAGTTTGCCACCTGAAGCCAGCCTCTCTTGACCATCTTCCTCAGTTTCACAGGGTAGATATTTCAGGGTTGCTTTTTCCCCAGGTCTCCTAGCCTTTGGGTTTTGTTTTTGCTTAACGATTGCCACCTGAGGTAGCCTCTCTTGCCCATCTTCCTCAGTTTCAGAGGGTAGAATTCTCAGTGCTGCTTTTTCCCCAGGTCTCCACGCCCTTGTGTGTTTCTTTTGCTTAAAGATTGCCACCTGAGCTAGCCTCTGTTGCCCATCTTCGTCCGTTTCAGAGGGTGGATTTCTCAGTGTTGCCTTTTCGCCAGCTCCCCACGCCCTTGTGTGTTTCTTTTGCTTAAAGATTGTCACCTGAGCTAGGCACTGTTGCCCTGCTTCCTCAGTTTCAGAGGGTACCTTTTTCAGGGTTGCTTTTTGACCGGGTCTCCTCGCCATTGTATTTTTCTATTTTATTTTTTTTGCTTAAAGATTGCCACCTGAGCTAGCCTCTGTTGCCCATCTTCTTCGGTTTCAGAGGGTAGATTTCTCAGTGTTGCTCTTTCGCCAGCTCTCCACGCCCTTGCGTCTTTTTTTTTTTCTGCTTAAAGGTTGCAACCTGAGCTAGCTTCTTTTGCCCATGTTCGTCAGTTTCAGAGGGTGGATTTCTCCGTGTTGCTTTTTCCCCAGGTCTCCACGCCCTTGTGTGTTTCTTTTGCTTAACGATTGCCACCTGAGGTGCCTCTGTTGCCCATCCTCGTCAGTTTCAGAGGGTAGATTTCTCAGTGCTGCTTTTCCCCAGGTCTCCACGCCCTTGTGTGTTTCTTTTGCTTAAAGTTTGCCACCTGAAGCCAGCCTCTCTTGCCCATCTTCCTCAGTTTCAGAGGGTAGATATTTCAGGGTTGCTTTTTCCCCAGGTCTCCACGCCTTTGGGTTTTGTTTTTGCTTAACGATTGCCACCTGAGGTAGCCTCTGTTGCCCATCTTCCTCAGTTTCAGAGGGTGGATTTCTCCGTGTTGCTTTTTCCCCAGGTCTCCACGCCCTTGTGTGTTTCTTTTGCTTAACGTTTGCCACCTGAAGACAGCCTCTCTTGCCCATCTTCCTCAGTTTCAGAGGGTAGATATTTCAGGGTTGCTTTTTCCCCAGGTCTCCACGCCCTTGTGTGTTTCTTTTGCTTAACTATTGCCACCTGAGCTAGCCTCTGTTGCCCATCCTCCTCAGTTTCAGAGGGTAGATTACTCAGTGCTGCTTTTTCCCCAGGTCGCGACGCCCTTGTGTGTTTCTTTTGCTTAAAGATTGCCACCTGAGCTAGCCTCTGTTGCCCATCTTCGTCCGTTTCAGATGGTGGATTTCTCAGTGTTGCCTTTTCGCCAGCTCCCCACGCCCTTGTGTGTTTCTTTTGCTTAAAGATTGTCACCTGAGCTAGGCACTGTTGCCCTGCTTCCTCAGTTTCAGAGGGTACCTTTTTCAGGGTAGCTTTTTGACCGGGTCTCCTCGCCATTGTATTTTTCTATTTCACTTTTTTTGCATAAAGATTGCCACCTGAGCTAGCCTCTGTTGCCCATCTTCTTCGGTTTCAGAGGGTAGATTTCTCAGTGTTTCTTTTTCGCCAGCTCTCCACGCTCTTGCGAATTCTTTTTTTTCTGCTTAAAGGTTGCAACCTGAGCTAGCTTCCTTTGCCCATGTTCATCAGTTTCAGAGGGTAGATTTCTCCGTGTTGCTTTTTCCCCAGGTCTCCAGGCCCTTGTGTGTTTCTTTTGTTTAAAGTTTGCAACCTGAAGACAGCCTCTCTTGCCCATCTTCCTCAGTTTCAGAGGGTAGATATTTCAGGGTTGCTTTTTCCCCAGGTCTCCACGCCTTTGGGTTTTGTTTTTGCTTAACGATTGCCACCTGAGCTAGCCTCTCTTGCCCATCTTCCTGAGTTTCAGAGGGTCGATATCTCCGTGTTGCTGTTTCCCCAGGTCTCCACGCCCTTGTGTGTTTCTTTTGCTTAACGTTTGCCACCTGAAGCCAGCCTCTCTTGCCCATCTTCCTCAGTTTCAGAGGGTAGATATTTCAGGGTTGCTTTTTCCCCAGGTCTCCACGCCTTTGGGTTTTGTTTTTGCTTAACGATTGCCACCTGAGGTAGCCTCTGTTGCCCATCTTCCTCAGTTTCAGAGGGTGGATTTCTCCGTGTTGCTTTTTCCCCAGGTCTCCACGCCCTTGTGTGTTTCTTTTCCTTAAAGATTGCCACCTGAGGTGCGTCTGTTGCCCATCCTCGTCGGTTTCAGAGGGTAGATTTCTCCGTGCTGCTTTTTCCCCAGGTCTCCACGCCCTTGTGTGTTTCTTTTGCTTAACGTTTGCCACCTGAAGACAGCCTCTCTTGCCCATCTTCCTCAGTTTCAGAGGGTATATATTTCAGGGTTGCTTTTTCCCCAGGTCTCCACGCCTTTGTGTTTTGTTTTTGCTTAAAGATTGCCACCTCAGCTAGCCTCTGTTGCCCATCTTCGCCAGTTTCAGATGGTGGATTTATCAGTGTTGATTTTTCCCCAGGTCTCCACTTCCCTCAGTGTCTGTGTGTGTGTGTGTTTTCTTTGCAAGATTGGCACCTTTCCTTAGGTGTGTTGCAGATCTTTGTCAGTTTCAGAGGGAAGATTAATCAGTGTTGCTGTTTCCCAGGACTGCACGCCCTTGTGTTTTGTTTTTGCTTACACATTGCCACCTGAGCTAGCCTATGTAGCCCATCTTCGTCAGTTTCAGAGGGTAGATTTCTCAGCGTTGCTCTTTCCCAATGTCTCCAACACTTGTGTGTTCTTTTTGCTCAGATATTGAACCTGAGCTAGCCTCTCATGCCCATCTTCCTCAGTTTCAGAGGGTAGATATTTCAGGGTTCCTTTTTCCACAGGTCTCCACGTCCTTGTGTTTTTGGGTTTTTTTTTTTTTTCGCTTAATGGTTGTCACCTGAGCCAGCCTCTCTTGCCCATCTTCCTCTGTTTCACTGGGTCGATTTCTCAGTGTTGCTATAGCCCAAGTTCTCCATGCCCTTGTGTTTTGTTTTTGCTTAGAGATTGCCACCTGAGCTAGCCTCTGTTGTCCATATTCGTCCGTATCAGAGGGTCGATTTCTCAGTGTCCCTTTTTCCCCCGGTCTGCACGACCTTGTGTTTTGTTTTCGCTTCAAGATTGCCACCTGAAGCCAGCCACCCTTGCCCATCTTGGTCAGTTTCAGAGGGTAGATTTCTCGGTGTTGCTTTTTCGCCAGATCTCCACGCCCTTGTGTTTTGTTTTTGCTTACACACTGCCACCTGAGCTAGCCTCTGCTGCCCATCTTCGTCAGTTGCAGAGGGTGGATTTCCCAGTGTTGCTTTTTCCCCAGGTCTCCTCGCCCTTGTGTGTTTCTTTTGCTTAACGATTGCCACCTCAGCTAGCCTCTGTTGCCCATCTTCGTCAGTTTCAGAGGGTATATTTCTCAGTGCTGCTTTTTCCCCAGGTCTCCACGTCCCTCAGTGTCTGTGTGTGTGTGTTTTCTTTGCAAGATTGGCACCTTTCCTTACATGTGTTGCCCATCTTCGTCAGTTTCAGAGGGTGGATTCCACAGTGTTGCTTTTTCCCCAGGTCTCCACGCCCTTGTGTGTTTCTTTTGCTTAACGATTGCCACCTGAGGTAGCCTCTGTTGCCCAACTTCCTCAGTTTCAGAGGGTGGATTACTCAGTGTTGCTTTTTTCCCCGGTCTCCAGGCCATTGTGTGTGTCTTTTGCTTAGCAATTGCCACCTCAGCTAGCCTCTGTTGCCCATCTTCGCCAGTTTCAGATGGTGGATTTATCAGTGTTGATTTTTCCGCAGGTCTCCACTTCCCTCAGTGTCTCTGTGTGTGTGTGTTTTCTTTGCAAGATTGGCACCTTTCCTTAGGTGTGTTGCAGATCTTTGTCAGTTTCAGAGGGAAGATTAATCAGTGTTGCTGTTTCCCAGGACTGTACGCCCTTGTGTTTTGTTTTTGCTTACACACTGCCACCTGAGCTATCCTATGTAGCCAATCTTCGTCAGTTTTAGAAGGTAGGTTTCTCAGCGTTGCTCTTTCCCAATGTCTCCACACCCTTGTATGTTTCTTTTGCTTAAAGTTTGCCACCTGAAGCCAGCCTCTCTTGACCATCTTCCTCAGTTTCACAGGGTAGATATTTCAGGGTTGCTTTTTCCCCAGGTCTCCTAGCCTTTGGGTTTTGTTTTTGCTTAACGATTGCCACCTGAGGTAGCCTCTCTTGCCCATCTTCCTCAGTTTCAGAGGGTAGAATTCTCAGTGCTGCTTTTTCCCCAGGTCTCCACGCCCTTGTGTGTTTCTTTTGCTTAAAGATTGCCACCTGAGCTAGCCTCTGTTGCCCATCTTCGTCCGTTTCAGAGGGTGGATTTCTCAGTGTTGCCTTTTCGCCAGCTCCCCACGCCCTTGTGTGTTTCTTTTGCTTAAAGATTGTCACCTGAGCTAGGCACTGTTGCCCTGCTTCCTCAGTTTCAGAGGGTACCTTTTTCAGGGTTGCTTTTTGACCGGGTCTCCTCGCCATTGTATTTTTCTATTTTATTTTTTTTGCTTAAAGATTGCCACCTGAGCTAGCCTCTGTTGCCCATCTTCTTCGGTTTCAGAGGGTAGATTTCTCAGTGTTGCTCTTTCGCCAGCTCTCCACGCCCTTGCGTCTTTTTTTTTTTCTGCTTAAAGGTTGCAACCTGAGCTAGCTTCTTTTGCCCATGTTCGTCAGTTTCAGAGGGTGGATTTCTCCGTGTTGCTTTTTCCCCAGGTCTCCACGCCCTTGTGTGTTTCTTTTGCTTAACGATTGCCACCTGAGGTGCCTCTGTTGCCCATCCTCGTCAGTTTCAGAGGGTAGATTTCTCAGTGCTGCTTTTCCCCAGGTCTCCACGCCCTTGTGTGTTTCTTTTGCTTAAAGTTTGCCACCTGAAGCCAGCCTCTCTTGCCCATCTTCCTCAGTTTCAGAGGGTAGATATTTCAGGGTTGCTTTTTCCCCAGGTCTCCACGCCTTTGGGTTTTGTTTTTGCTTAACGATTGCCACCTGAGGTAGCCTCTGTTGCCCATCTTCCACAGTTTCAGAGGGTGGATTTCTCCGTGTTGCTTTTTCCCCAGGTCTCCACGCCCTTGTGTGTTTCTTTTGCTTAACGTTTGCCACCTGAAGACAGCCTCTCTTGCCCATCTTCCTCAGTTTCAGAGGGTAGATATTTCAGGGTTGCTTTTTCCCCAGGTCTCCACGCCCTTGTGTGTTTCTTTTGCTTAACTATTGCCACCTGAGCTAGCCTCTGTTGCCCATCCTCGTCAGTTTCAGAGGGTAGATTACTCAGTGCTGCTTTTTCCCCAGGTCGCGACGCCCTTGTGTGTTTCTTTTGCTTAAAGATTGCCACCTGAGCTAGCCTCTGTTGCCCATCTTCGTCCGTTTCAGATGGTGGATTTCTCAGTGTTGCCTTTTCGCCAGCTCCCCACGCCCTTGTGTGTTTCTTTTGCTTAAAGATTGTCACCTGAGCTAGGCACTGTTGCCCTGCTTCCTCAGTTTCAGAGGGTACCTTTTTCAGGGTAGCTTTTTGACCGGGTCTCCTCGCCATTGTATTTTTCTATTTCACTTTTTTTGCATAAAGATTGCCACCTGAGCTAGCCTCTGTTGCCCATCTTCTTCGGTTTCAGAGGGTAGATTTCTCAGTGTTTCTTTTTCGCCAGCTCTCCACGCTCTTGCGAATTCTTTTTTTTCTGCTTAAAGGTTGCAACCTGAGCTAGCTTCCTTTGCCCATGTTCATCAGTTTCAGAGGGTAGATTTCTCCGTGTTGCTTTTTCCCCAGGTCTGGACGCCCTTGTGTGTTTCTTTTGCTTAACGATTGCCACCTGAGGTAGCCTCTGTTGCCCATCCTCGTCAGTTTCAGAGGGTAGATTTCTCAGTGCTGCTTTTTCCCCAGGTCTCCACGCCCTTGTGTGTTTCTTTTGCTTAAAGTTTGCCACCTGAAGCCAGCCTCTCTTGCCCATCTTCCTCAGATTCAGAGGGTAGATATTTCAGGGTTGCTTTTTCCCCAGGTCTCCACGCCTTTAGGTTTTGTTTTTGCTTAACGTATGCCACCTGAGGTAGCCTCTGTTGCCCATCATCCTCAGTTTCAGAGGGTGGATTTCTCCGTGTTGCTTTTTCCACAGGTCTCCACGCCCTTGTGTGTTTCTTTTGCTTGACGATTGCCACCTGAGGTACCCTCTGTTGCTCATCCTCGTCAGTTTCAGAGGGTAGATTTCTCAGTGCTGCTTTTTCCCCAGGTCTCCAGGCCCTTGTGTGTTTCTTTTGTTTAAAGTTTGCAACCTGAAGACAGCCTCTCTTGCCCATCTTCCTCAGTTTCAGAGGGTAGATATTTCAGGGTTGCTTTTTCCCCAGGTCTCCACGCCTTTGGGTTTTGTTTTTGCTTAACGATTGCCACCTGAGCTAGCCTCTCTTGCCCATCTTCCTGAGTTTCAGAGGGTCGATATCTCCGTGTTGCTGTTTCCCCAGGTCTCCACGCCCTTGTGTGTTTCTTTTGCTTAACGTTTGCCACCTGAAGCCAGCCTCTCTTGCCCATCTTCCTCAGTTTCAGAGGGTAGATATTTCAGGGTTGCTTTTTCCCCAGGTCTCCACGCCTTTGGGTTTTGTTTTTGCTTAACGATTGCCACCTGAGGTAGCCTCTGTTGCCCATCTTCCTCAGTTTCAGAGGGTGGATTTCTCCGTGTTGCTTTTTCCCCAGGTCTCCACGCCCTTGTGTGTTTCTTTTCCTTAAAGATTGCCACCTGAGGTGCGTCTGTTGCCCATCCTCGTCGGTTTCAGAGGGTAGATTTCTCCGTGCTGCTTTTTCCCCAGGTCTCCACGCCCTTGTGTGTTTCTTTTGCTTAACGTTTGCCACCTGAAGACAGCCTCTCTTGCCCATCTTCCTCAGTTTCAGAGGGTATATATTTCAGGGTTGCTTTTTCCCCAGGTCTCCACGCCTTTGTGTTTTGTTTTTGCTTAAAGATTGCCACCTCAGCTAGCCTCTGTTGCCCATCTTCGCCAGTTTCAGATGGTGGATTTATCAGTGTTGATTTTTCCCCAGGTCTCCACTTCCCTCAGTGTCTGTGTGTGTGTGTGTTTTCTTTGCAAGATTGGCACCTTTCCTTAGGTGTGTTGCAGATCTTTGTCAGTTTCAGAGGGAAGATTAATCAGTGTTGCTGTTTCCCAGGACTGCACGCCCTTGTGTTTTGTTTTTGCTTACACATTGCCACCTGAGCTAGCCTATGTAGCCCATCTTCGTCAGTTTCAGAGGGTAGATTTCTCAGCGTTGCTCTTTCCCAATGTCTCCAACACTTGTGTGTTCTTTTTGCTCAGATATTGAACCTGAGCTAGCCTCTCATGCCCATCTTCCTCAGTTTCAGAGGGTAGATATTTCAGGGTTCCTTTTTCCACAGGTCTCCACGTCCTTGTGTTTTTGGGTTTTTTTTTTTTTTCGCTTAATGGTTGTCACCTGAGCCAGCCTCTCTTGCCCATCTTCCTCTGTTTCACTGGGTCGATTTCTCAGTGTTGCTATAGCCCAAGTTCTCCATGCCCTTGTGTTTTGTTTTTGCTTAGAGATTGCCACCTGAGCTAGCCTCTGTTGTCCATATTCGTCCGTATCAGAGGGTCGATTTCTCAGTGTCCCTTTTTCCCCCGGTCTGCACGACCTTGTGTTTTGTTTTCGCTTCAAGATTGCCACCTGAAGCCAGCCACCCTTGCCCATCTTGGTCAGTTTCAGAGGGTAGATTTCTCGGTGTTGCTTTTTCGCCAGATCTCCACGCCCTTGTGTTTTGTTTTTGCTTACACACTGCCACCTGAGCTAGCCTCTGCTGCCCATCTTCGTCAGTTGCAGAGGGTGGATTTCCCAGTGTTGCTTTTTCCCCAGGTCTCCTCGCCCTTGTGTGTTTCTTTTGCTTAACGATTGCCACCTCAGCTAGCCTCTGTTGCCCATCTTCGTCAGTTTCAGAGGGTATATTTCTCAGTGCTGCTTTTTCCCCAGGTCTCCACGTCCCTCAGTGTCTGTGTGTGTGTGTTTTCTTTGCAAGATTGGCACCTTTCCTTACATGTGTTGCCCATCTTCGTCAGTTTCAGAGGGTGGATTCCACAGTGTTGCTTTTTCCCCAGGTCTCCACGCCCTTGTGTGTTTCTTTTGCTTAACGATTGCCACCTGAGGTAGCCTCTGTTGCCCAACTTCCTCAGTTTCAGAGGGTGGATTACTCAGTGTTGCTTTTTTCCCCGGTCTCCAGGCCATTGTGTGTGTCTTTTGCTTAGCAATTGCCACCTCAGCTAGCCTCTGTTGCCCATCTTCGCCAGTTTCAGATGGTGGATTTATCAGTGTTGATTTTTCCGCAGGTCTCCACTTCCCTCAGTGTCTGTGTGTGTGTGTGTTTTCTTTGCAAGATTGGCACCTTTCCTTAGGTGTGTTGCAGATCTTTGTCAGTTTCAGAGGGAAGATTAATCAGTGTTGCTGTTTCCCAGGACTGTACGCCCTTGTGTTTTGTTTTTGCTTACACACTGCCACCTGAGCTATCCAATGTAGCCAATCTTCGTCAGTTTTAGAAGGTAGGTTTCTCAGCGTTGCTCTTTCCCAATGTCTCCACACCCTTGTATGTTTCTTTTGCTTAAAGTTTGCCACCTGAAGCCAGCCTCTCTTGACCATCTTCCTCAGTTTCACAGGGTAGATATTTCAGGGTTGCTTTTTCCCCAGGTCTCCTAGCCTTTGGGTTTTGTTTTTGCTTAACGATTGCCACCTGAGGTAGCCTCTCTTGCCCATCTTCCTCAGTTTCAGAGGGTAGTATTCTCAGTGCTGCTTTTTCCCCAGGTCTCCACGCCCTTGTGTGTTTCTTTTGCTTAAAGATTGCCACCTGAGCTAGCCTCTGTTGCCCATCTTCGTCCGTTTCAGAGGGTGGATTTCTCAGTGTTGCCTTTTCGCCAGCTCCCCACGCCCTTGTGTGTTTCTTTTGCTTAAAGATTGTCACCTGAGCTAGGCACTGTTGCCCTGCTTCCTCAGTTTCAGAGGGTACCTTTTTCAGGGTTGCTTTTTGACCGGGTCTCCTCGCCATTGTATTTTTCTATTTTATTTTTTTTGCTTAAAGATTGCCACCTGAGCTAGCCTCTGTTGCCCATCTTCTTCGGTTTCAGAGGGTAGATTTCTCAGTGTTGCTCTTTCGCCAGCTCTCCACGCCCTTGCGTCTTTTTTTTTTTCTGCTTAAAGGTTGCAACCTGAGCTAGCTTCTTTTGCCCATGTTCGTCAGTTTCAGAGGGTGGATTTCTCCGTGTTGCTTTTTCCCCAGGTCTCCACGCCCTTGTGTGTTTCTTTTGCTTAACGATTGCCACCTGAGGTGCCTCTGTTGCCCATCCTCGTCAGTTTCAGAGGGTAGATTTCTCAGTGCTGCTTTTCCCCAGGTCTCCACGCCCTTGTGTGTTTCTTTTGCTTAAAGTTTGCCACCTGAAGCCAGCCTCTCTTGCCCATCTTCCTCAGTTTCAGAGGGTAGATATTTCAGGGTTGCTTTTTCCCCAGGTCTCCACGCCTTTGGGTTTTGTTTTTGCTTAACGATTGCCACCTGAGGTAGCCTCTGTTGCCCATCTTCCTCAGTTTCAGAGGGTGGATTTCTCCGTGTTGCTTTTTCCCCAGGTCTCCACGCCCTTGTGTGTTTCTTTTGCTTAACGTTTGCCACCTGAAGACAGCCTTCTTGCCCATCTTCCTCAGTTTCAGAGGGTAGATATTTCAGGGTTGCTTTTTCCCCAGGTCTCCACGCCCTTGTGTGTTTCTTTTGCTTAACGTTTGCCACCTGAAGACAGCCTCTGTTGCCCATCTTCCTCAGTTTCAGAGGGTTGATATTTCAGGGTTGCTTTTTCCCCAGGTCTCCACGCCCTTGTGTGTTTCTTTTGCTTAACTATTGCCACCTGAGCTAGCCTCTGTTGCCCATCCTCGTCAGTTTCAGAGGGTAGATTACTCAGTGCTGCTTTTTCCCCAGGTCGCGACGCCCTTGTGTGTTTCTTTTGCTTAAAGATTGCCACCTGAGCTAGCCTCTGTTGCCCATCTTCGTCCGTTTCAGATGGTGGATTTCTCAGTGTTGCCTTTTCGCCAGCTCCCCACGCCCTTGTGTGTTTCTTTTGCTTAAAGATTGTCACCTGAGCTAGGCACTGTTGCCCTGCTTCCTCAGTTTCAGAGGGTACCATTTTCAGGGTAGCTTTTTGACCGGGTCTCCTCGCCATTGTATTTTTCTATTTCACTTTTTTTGCATAAGGATTGCCACCTGAGCTAGCCTCTGTTGCCCATCTTCTTCGGTTTCAGAGGGTGGATTTCTCAGTGTTTCTTTTTCGCCCGCTCTCCACGCTCTTGCGAATTCTTTTTTTTCTGCTTAAAGGTTGCAACCTGAGCTAGCTTCCTTTGCCCATGTTCATCAGTTTCAGAGGGTAGATTTCTCCGTGTTGCTTTTTCCCCAGGTCTGGACGCCCTTGTGTGTTTCTTTTGCTTAACGATTGCCACCTGAGGTAGCCTCTGTTGCCCATCCTCGTCAGTTTCAGAGGGTAGATTTCTCAGTGCTGCTTTTTCCCCAGGTCTCCACGCCCTTGTGTGTTTCTTTTGCTTAAAGTTTGCCACCTGAAGCCAGCCTCTCTTGCCCATCTTCCTCAGATTCAGAGGGTAGATATTTCAGGGTTGCTTTTTCCCCAGGTCTCCACGCCTTTGGGTTTTGTTTTTGCTTAACGTATGCCACCTGAGGTAGCCTCTGTTGCCCATCATCCTCAGTTTCAGAGGGTGGATTTCTCCGTGTTGCTTTTTCCACAGGTCTCCACGCCCTTGTGTGTTTCTTTTGCTTGACGATTGCCACCTGAGGTACCCTCTGTTGCTCATCCTCGTCAGTTTCAGAGGGTAGATTTCTCAGTGCTGCTTTTTCCCCAGGTCTCCAGGCCCTTGTGTGTTTCTTTTGTTTAAAGTTTGCAACCTGAAGACAGCCTCTCTTGCCCATCTTCCTCAGTTTCAGAGGGTAGATATTTCAGGGTTGCTTTTTCCCCAGGTCTCCACGCCTTTGGGTTTTGTTTTTGCTTAACGATTGCCACCTGAGGTAGCCTCTGTTGCCCATCTTCGTCCGTTTCAGAGGGTGGATTTCTCAGTGTTGCCTTTTCGCCAGCTCCCCACGCCCTTGTGTGTTTCTTTTGCTTAAAGATTGTCACCTGAGCTAGGCACTGTTGCCCTGCTTCCTCAGTTTCAGAGGGTACCTTTTTCAGGGTAGCTTTTTGTCCTGGTCTCCTCGTCATTGTATTTTTCTATTTCACTTTTTTTGCATAAAGATTGCCACCTGAGCTAGCCTCTGTTGCCCATCTTCTTCGGTTTCAGAGGGTAGATTTCTCAGTGTTTCTTTTTCGCCAGCTCTCCACGCCCTTGCGTCTTTTTTCTTTTCTGATTAAAGGTTGCAACCTGAGCTAGCTTCTTTTGCCCATGTTCGTCATTTTCAGAGGGTTGATTTCTCCGTGTTGCTTTTTCGCCAGGTCTCCACGCCCTTGTGTGTTTCTTTTGCTTAACGATTGCCACCTGAGGTGGCCTCTGTTGCCCATCCTCATCAGTTTCAGAAGGTAGATTTCTCAGTGCTGCTTTTCCCCCAGGTCTCCACGCCCTTGTGTGTTTCTTTTGCTTAAAGTTTGCCACCTGAAGCCAGCCTCTCTTGCCCATCTTCCTCAGTTTCAGAGGGTAGATATTTCAGGGTTGCTTTTTCCCCAGGTCTCCACGCCTTTGGGTTTTGTTTTTGCTTAACGATTGCCACCTGAGGTAGCCTCTGTTGCCCATCTTCCTCAGTTTCAGAGGGTGGATTTCTCCGTGTTGCTTTTTCCCCAGGTCTCCACGCCCTTGTGTGTTTCTTTTGCTTAACGATTGCCACCTGAGGTAGCCTCTGTTGCCCATCCTCGTCAGTTTCAGAGGGTAGATTTCTCAGTGCTGCTTTTTCCCCAGGTCTCCACGCCCTTGTGTGTTTCTTTTGCTTAAAGATTGCCACCTGAGCTAGCCTCTGTTGCCCATCTTCGTCCGTTTCAGAGGGTGGATTTCTCAGTGTTGCCTTTTCGCCAGCTCCCCACGCCCTTGTGTGTTTCTTTTGCTTAAAGATTGTCACCTGAGCTAGGCACTGTTGCCCTGCTTCCTCAGTTTCAGAGGGTACCTTTTTCAGGGTTGCTTTTTGACCGGGTCTCCTCGCCATTGTATTTTTCTATTTTATTTTTTTTGCTTAAAGATTGCCACCTGAGCTACCCTCTGTTGCCCATCTTCTTCGGTTTCAGAGGGTAGATTTCTCAGTGTTGCTCTTTCGCCAGCTCTCCACGCCCTTGCGTCTTTTTTTTTTTCTGCTTAAAGGTTGCAACCTGAGCTAGCTTCTTTTGCCCATGTTCGTCAGTTTCAGAGGGTGGATTTCTCCGTGTTGCTTTTTCCCCAGGTCTCCACGCCCTTGTGTGTTTCTTTTGCTTAACGATTGCCACCTGAGGTGCCTCTGTTGCCCATCCTCGTCAGTTTCAGAGGGTAGATTTCTCAGTGCTGCTTTTTCCCCAGGTCTCCACGCACTTGTGTGTTTCTTTTGCTTAAAGTTTGCCACCTGAAGCCAGCCTCTCTTGCCCATCTTCCTCAGTTTCAGAGGGTAGATATTTCAGGGTTGCTTTTTCCCCAGGTCTCCACGCCTTTGGGTTTTGTTTTTGCTTAACGATTGCCACCTGAGGTAGCCTCTGTTGCCCATCTTCCTCAGTTTCAGAGGGTGGATTTCTCCGTGTTGCTTTTTCCCCAGGTCTCCACGCCCTTGTGTGTTTCTTTTGCTTAACGTTTGCCACCTGAAGACAGCCTCTCTTGCCCATCTTCCTCAGTTTCAGAGGGTAGATATTTCAGGGTTGCTTTTTCCCCAGGTCTCCACGCCCTTGTGTGTTTCTTTTGCTTAACGTTTGCCACCTGAAGACAGCCTCTGTTGCCCATCTTCCTCAGTTTCAGAGGGTTGATATTTCAGGGTTGCTTTTTCCCCAGGTCTCCACGCCCTTGTGTGTTTCTTTTGCTTAACTATTGCCACCTGAGCTAGCCTCTGTTGCCCATCCTCGTCAGTTTCAGAGGGTAGATTACTCAGTGCTGCTTTTTCCCCAGGTCGCGACGCCCTTGTGTGTTTCTTTTGCTTAAAGATTGCCACCTGAGCTAGCCTCTGTTGCCCATCTTCGTCCGTTTCAGATGGTGGATTTCTCAGTGTTGCCTTTTCGCCAGCTCCCCACGCCCTTGTGTGTTTCTTTTGCTTAAAGATTGTCACCTGAGCTAGGCACTGTTGCCCTGCTTCCTCAGTTTCAGAGGGTACCATTTTCAGGGTAGCTTTTTGACCGGGTCTCCTCGCCATTGTATTTTTCTATTTCACTTTTTTTGCATAAGGATTGCCACCTGAGCTAGCCTCTGTTGCCCATCTTCTTCGGTTTCAGAGGGTGGATTTCTCAGTGTTTCTTCTTCGCCCGCTGTCCACGCTCTTGCGAATTCTTTTTTTTCTGCTTAAAGGTTGCAACCTGAGCTAGCTTCCTTTGCCCATGTTCATCAGTTTCAGAGGGTAGATTTCTCCGTGTTGCTTTTTCCCCAGGTCTGGACGCCCTTGTGTGTTTCTTTTGCTTAACGATTGCCACCTGAGGTAGCCTCTGTTGCCCATCCTCGTCAGTTTCAGAGGGTAGATTTCTCAGTGCTGCTTTTTCCCCAGGTCTCCACGCCCTTGTGTGTTTCTTTTGCTTAAAGTTTGCCACCTGAAGCCAGCCTCTCTTGCCCATCTTCCTCAGATTCAGAGGGTAGATATTTCAGGGTTGCTTTTTCCCCAGGTCTCCACGCCTTTGGGTTTTGTTTTTGCTTAACGTATGCCACCTGAGGTAGCCTCTGTTGCCCATCATCCTCAGTTTCAGAGGGTGGATTTCTCCGTGTTGCTTTTTCCACAGGTCTCCACGCCCTTGTGTGTTTCTTTTGCTTGACGATTGCCACCTGAGGTACCCTCTGTTGCTCATCCTCGTCAGTTTCAGAGGGTAGATTTCTCAGTGCTGCTTTTTCCCCAGGTCTCCAGGCCCTTGTGTGTTTCTTTTGTTTAAAGTTTGCAACCTGAAGACAGCCTCTCTTGCCCATCTTCCTCAGTTTCAGAGGGTAGATATTTCAGGGTTGCTTTTTCCCCAGGTCTCCACGCCTTTGGGTTTTGTTTTTGCTTAACGATTGCCACCTGAGGTAGCCTCTGTTGCCCATCTTCGTCCGTTTCAGAGGGTGGATTTCTCAGTGTTGCCTTTTCGCCAGCTCCCCACGCCCTTGTGTGTTTCTTTTGCTTAAAGATTGTCACCTGAGCTAGGCACTGTTGCCCTGCTTCCTCAGTTTCAGAGGGTACCTTTTTCAGGGTAGCTTTTTGTCCTGGTCTCCTCGTCATTGTATTTTTCTATTTCACTTTTTTTGCATAAAGATTGCCACCTGAGCTAGCCTCTGTTGCCCATCTTCTTCGGTTTCAGAGGGTAGATTTCTCAGTGTTTCTTTTTCGCCAGCTCTCCACGCCCTTGCGTCTTTTTTCTTTTCTGATTAAAGGTTGCAACCTGAGCTAGCTTCTTTTGCCCATGTTCGTCATTTTCAGAGGGTTGATTTCTCCGTGTTGCTTTTTCGCCAGGTCTCCACGCCCTTGTGTGTTTCTTTTGCTTAACGATTGCCACCTGAGGTGGCCTCTGTTGCCCATCCTCATCAGTTTCAGAAGGTAGATTTCTCAGTGCTGCTTTTCCCCCAGGTCTCCACGCCCTTGTGTGTTTCTTTTGCTTAAAGTTTGCCACCTGAAGCCAGCCTCTCTTGCCCATCTTCCTCAGTTTCAGAGGGTAGATATTTCAGGGTTGCTTTTTCCCCAGGTCTCCACGCCTTTGGGTTTTGTTTTTGCTTAACGATTGCCACCTGAGGTAGCCTCTGTTGCCCATCTTCCTCAGTTTCAGAGGGTGGATTTCTCCGTGTTGCTTTTTCCCCAGGTCTCCACGCCCTTGTGTGTTTCTTTTGCTTAACGATTGCCACCTGAGGTAGCCTCTGTTGCCCATCCTCGTCAGTTTCAGAGGGTAGATTTCTCAGTGCTGCTTTTTCCCCAGGTCTCCACGCCCTTGTGTGTTTCTTTTGCTTAACGTTTGCCACCTGAAGCCAGCCTCTCTTGCCCATCTTCCTCAGTTTCAGAGGGTAGATCTTTCAGGGTTGCTGTTTCCCCAGGTCTCCACGCCCTTTTGTGTTTCTTTTGCTTAACGATTGCCACCTGAAGCCAGCCTCTCTTGCCCATCTTCCTCAGTTTCAGAGGGTGGATTTCTCCGTGTTGCTTTTTCCCCAGGTCTCCACGCCCTGGTGTGTTTCTTTTGCTTAAAGATTGCCACCTGAGCTAGCCTCTGTTGCCCATCTTCGTCCGTTTCAGAGGGTGGATTTCTCAGTGTTGCCTTTTCGCCAGCTCCCCACGCCCTTGTGTGTTTCTTTTGCTTAAAGATTGTCACCTGAGCTAGGCACTGTTGCCCTGCTTCCTCAGTTTCAGAGGGTACCTTTTTCAGGGTTGCTTTTTCACCGGGTCTCCTCGCCATTGTATTTTTTTATCTTATTTTTTTTGCTTAAAGATTGCCACCTGAGCTAGCCTCTGTTGCGCTTCTTTCTCAGTTCTAGAGGGTGGATTTCTCCGTGTTGCTTTTTCCCCAGGTCTCCACGCCCTTGTGTGTTTCTTTTGCTTAACGTTTGCCACCTGAAGACAGCCTCTCTTGCCCATCTTCCTCAGTTTCAGAGGGTAGATATTTCAGGGTTGCTTTTTCCCCAGGTCTCCACGCCCTTGTGTGTTTCTTTTGCTTAACGTTTGCCACCTGAAGACAGCCTCTGTTGCCCATCTTCCTCAGTTTCAGAGGGTTGATATTTCAGGGTTGCTTTTTCCCCAGGTCTCCACGCCCTTGTGTGTTTCTTTTGCTTAACTATTGCCACCTGAGCTAGCCTCTGTTGCCCATCCTCGTCAGTTTCAGAGGGTAGATTACTCAGTGCTGCTTTTTCCCCAGGTCTCGACGCCCTTGTGTGTTTCTTTTGCTTAAAGATTGCCACCTGAGCTAGCCTCTGTTGCCCATCTTTGTCCGTTTCAGATGGTGGATTTCTCAGTGTTGCCTTTTCGCCAGCTCCCCACGCCCTTGTGTGTTTCTTTTGCTTAAAGATTGTCACCTGAGCTAGGCACTGTTGCCCTGCTTCCTCAGTTTCAGAGGGTACCATTTTCAGGGTAGCTTTTTGACCGGGTCTCCTCGCCATTGTATTTTTCTATTTCACTTTTTTTGCATAAGGATTGCCACCTGAGCTAGCCTCTGTTGCCCATCTTCTTCGGTTTCAGAGGGTAGATTTCTCAGTGTTTCTTTTTCGCCCGCTCTCCACGCTCTTGCGAATTCTTTTTTTTCTGCTTAAAGGTTGCAACCTGAGCTAGCTTCCTTTGCCCATGTTCATCAGTTTCAGAGGGTAGATTTCTCCGTGTTGCTTTTTCCCCAGGTCTGGACGCCCTTGTGTGTTTCTTTTGCTTAACGATTGCCACCTGAGGTAGCCTCTGTTGCCCATCCTCGTCAGTTTCAGAGGGTAGATTTCTCAGTGCTGCTTTTTCCCCAGGTCTCCACGCCCTTGTGTGTTTCTTTTGCTTAAAGTTTGCCACCTGAAGCCAGCCTCTCTTGCCCATCTTCCTCAGATTCAGAGGGTAGATATTTCAGGGTTGCTTTTTCCCCAGGTCTCCACGCCTTTGGGTTTTGTTTTTGCTTAACGTATGCCACCTGAGGTAGCCTCTGTTGCCCATCATCCTCAGTTTCAGAGGGTGGATTTCTCCGTGTTGCTTTTTCCACAGGTCTCCACGCCCTTGTGTGTTTCTTTTGCTTGACGATTGCCACCTGAGGTACCATCTGTTGCTCATCCTCGTCAGTTTCAGAGGGTAGATTTCTCAGTGCTGCTTTTTCCCCAGGTCTCCAGGCCCTTGTGTGTTTCTTTTGTTTAAAGTTTGCAACCTGAAGACAGCCTCTCTTGCCCATCTTCCTCAGTTTCAGAGGGTAGATATTTCAGGGTTGCTTTTTCCCCAGGTCTCCACGCCTTTGGGTTTTGTTTTTGCTTAACGATTGCCACCTGAGGTAGCCTCTGTTGCCCATCTTCCTCAGTTTCAGAGGGTGGATTTCTCCGTGTTGCTTTTTCCCCAGGTCTCCACGCCCTTGTGTGTTTCTTTTGCTTAACGATTGCCACCTGAGGTAGCCTCTGTTGCCCATCCTCGTCAGTTTCAGAGGGTAGATTTCTCAGTGCTGCTTTTTCCCCAGGTCTCCACGCCCTTGTGTGTTTCTTTTGCTTAAAGTTTGCCACCTGAAGCCAGCCTCTCTTGCCCATCTTCCTCAGTTTCAGAGGGTAGATATTTCAGGATTGCTTTTTCCCCAGGTCTCCACGCCTTTGGGTTTTGTTTTTGCTTAACGATTGCCACCTGAGCTAGCCTCTGTTGCCCATCTTCCTCAATTTCAGAGGGTTGATATTTCAGGGTTGCTTTTTCCAAAGGTCTCCACGCCCTTGTGTGTTTCTTTTGCTTAACGATTTCCACCTGAGGTAGCATCTGTTGCCCATCCTCATCAGTTTCAGAAGGTAGATTTCTCAGTGCTGCTTTTCCCCCAGGTCTCCACGCCCTTGTGTGTTTGTTTTGCTTAAAGTTTGCCACCTGAGCCAGCCTCTCTTGCCCATCTTCCACAGTTTCAGACGGTAGATATTTCAGGGTTGCTTTTTCCCCAAGTCTCCACGCCTTTGGGTTTTGTTTTTGCTTAAGGATTGCCACCTGAGGTAGCCTCTGTTGCCCATCTTCCTCAGTTTCAGAGGGTGGATTTCTCCGTGTTGCTTTTTCCACAGGTCTCCAAGCCCTTGTGTGTTTCTTTTGCTTAACGATTGCCACCTGACCTAGCCTCTGTTGCCCATCCTCGTCAGTTTCAGAGGGTAGATTTCCCCGTGTTGCTTTTTCCCCAGGTCTCCACGCCCTTGTGTGTTTCTTTTGCTTAACGTTTGCCACCTGAAGCCAGCCTCTCTTGCCCATCTTCCTCAGTTTCAGAGGGTAGATATTTCAGGGTTGCTGTTTCCCCAGGTCTCCACGCCCTTTTGTGTTTCTTTTGCTTAACGATTGCCACCTGAAGCCAGCCTCTCTTGCCCATCTTCCTCAGTTTCAGAGGGTGGATTTCTCCGTGTTGCTTTTTCCCCAGGTCTCCACGCCCTTGTGTGTTTCTTTTGCTTAAAGATTGCCACCTGAGCTAGCCTCTGTTGCCCATCTTCGTCCGTTTCAGAGGGTGGATTTCTCAGTGTTGCCTTTTCGCCAGCTCCCCACGCCCTTGTGTGTTTCTTTTGCTTAAAGATTGTCACCTGAGCTAGGCACTGTTGCCCTGCTTCCTCAGTTTCAGAGGGTACCTTTTTCAGGGTAGCTTTTTGTCCTGGTCTCCTCGTCATTGTATTTTTCTATTTCACTTTTTTTGCATAAAGATTGCCACCTGAGCTAGCCTCTGTTGCCCATCTTCTTCGGTTTCAGAGGGTAGATTTCTCAGTGTTTCTTTTTCGCCAGCTCTCCACGCCCTTGCGTCTTTTTTCTTTTCTGATTAAAGGTTGCAACCTGAGCTAGCTTCTTTTGCCCATGTTCGTCATTTTCAGAGGGTTGATTTCTCCGTGTTGCTTTTTCGCCAGGTCTCCACGCCCTTGTGTGTTTCTTTTGCTTAACGATTGCCACCTGAGGTGGCCTCTGTTGCCCATCCTCATCAGTTTCAGAAGGTAGATTTCTCAGTGCTGCTTTTCCCCCAGGTCTCCACGCCCTTGTGTGTTTGTTTTGCTTAAAGTTTGCCACCTGAAGCCAGCCTCTCTTGCCCATCTTCCTCTGTTTCAGAGGGTAGATGTTTCAGGGTTGCTTTTTCCCCAGGTCTCCACGCCTTTGGGTTTTGTTTTTGCTTAACGATTGCCACCTGAGGTAGCCTCTGTTGCCCATCTTCCTCAGTTTCAGAGGGTGGATTTCTCCGTGTTGCTTTTTCCCCAGGTCTCCACGCCCTTGTGTGTTTCTTTTGCTTAACGATTGCCACCTGAGGTAGCCTCTGTTGCCCATCCTCGTCAGTTTCAGAGGGTAGATTTCTCAGTGCTGCTTTTTCCCCAGGTCTCCACGCCCTTGTGTGTTTCTTTTGCTTAACGTTTGCCACCTGAAGCCAGCCTCTCTTGCCCATCTTCCTCAGTTTCAGAGGGTAGATATTTCAGGGTTGCTGTTTCCCCAGGTCTCCACGCCCTTTTGTGTTTCTTTTGCTTAACGATTGCCACCTGAAGCCAGCCTCTCTTGCCCATCTTCCTCAGTTTCAGAGGGTGGATTTCTCCGTGTTGCTTTTTCCCCAGGTCTCCACGCCCTTGTGTGTTTCTTTTGCTTAAAGATTGCCACCTGAGCTAGCCTCTGTTGCCCATCTTCGTCCGTTTCAGAGGGTGGATTTCTCAGTGTTGCCTTTTCGCCAGCTCCCCACGCCCTTGTGTGTTTCTTTTGCTTAAAGATTGTCACCTGAGCTAGGCACTGTTGCCCTGCTTCCTCAGTTTCAGAGGGTACCTTTTTCAGGGTAGCTTTTTGACCGGGTCTCCTCGCCATTGTATTTTTCTATTTCACTTTTTTTGCATAAAGATTGCCACCTGAGCTAGCCTCTGTTGCCCATCTTCTTCGGTTTCAGAGGGTAGATTTCTCAGTGTTTCTTTTTCGCCAGCTCTCCACGCCCTTGCGTCTTTTTTTTTTTTCTGATTAAAGGTTGCAACCTGAGCTAGCTTCTTTTGCCCATGTTCGTCATTTTCAGAGGGTTGATTTCTCCGTGTTGCTTTTTCCCCAGGTCTCCACGCCCTTGTGTGTTTCTTTTGCTTAAAGTTTGCCACCTGAAGCCAGCCTCTCTTGCCCATCTTCCTCAGTTTCAGAGGGTAGATATTTCAGGGTTGCTTTTTCCCCAGGTCTCCACGCCTTTGGGTTTTGTTTTTGCTTAACGATTGCCACCTGAGCTAGCCTCTGTTGCCCATCTTCCTCAGTTTCAGAGGGTGGATTTCTCCGTGTTGCTTTTTCCCCAGGTCTCCACGCCCTTGTGTGTTTCTTTTGCTTAACGATTGCCACCTGAGGTAGCCTCTGTTGCCCATCCTCGTCAGTTTCAGAGGGTAGATTTCTCAGTGCTGCTTTTCCCCCAGGTCTCCACGCCCTTGTGTGTTTGTTTTGCTTAAAGTTTGCCACCTGAGCCAGCCTCTCGTGCCCATCTTCCACAGTTTCAGACGGTAGATATTTCAGGGTTGCTTTTTCCCCAGGTCTCCACGCCTTTGGGTTTCGTTTTTGCTTAAGGATTGCCACCTGAGGTAGCCTCTGTTGCCCATCTTCCTCAGTTTCAGAGGGTGGATTTCTCCGTGTTGCTTTTTCCACAGGTCTCCACGCCCTTGTGTGTTTCTTTTGCTTAACGATTGCCACCTGACCTAGCCTCTGTTGCCCATCCTCGTCAGTTTCAGAGGGTAGATTTCCCCGTGTTGCTTTTTCCCCAGGTCTCCACGCCCTTGTGTGTTTCTTTTGCTTAACGTTTGCCACCTGAAGCCAGCCTCTCTTGCCCATCTTCCTCAGTTTCAGAGGGTAGATATTTCAGGGTTGCTGTTTCCCCAGGTCTCCACGCCCTTTTGTGTTTCTTTTGCTTAACGATTGCCACCTGAAGCCAGCCTCTCTTGCCCATCTTCCTCAGTTTCAGAGGGTAGATATTTCAGGGTTGCTGTTTCCCCAGGTCTCCACGCCCTTGTGTGTTTCTTTTGCTTAAAGATTGCCACCTGAGCTAGCCTCTGTTGCCCAACTTCGTCCGTTTCAGAGGGTGGATTTCTCAGTGTTGCCTTTTCGCCAGCTCCCCACGCCCTTGTGTGTTTCTTTTGCTTAAAGATTGTCACCTGAGCTAGGCACTGTTGCCCTGCTTCCTCAGTTTCAGAGGGTACCTTTTTCAGGGTAGCTTTTTGACCTGGTCTCCTCGCCATTGTATTTTTCTATTTCACTTTTTTTGCATAAAGATTGCCACCTGAGCTAGCCTCTGTTGCCCATCTTCTTCGGTTTCAGAGGGTAGATTTCTCAGTGTTTCTTTTTCGCCAGCTCTCCACGCCCTTGCGTCTTTTTTTTTTTCTGATTAAAGGTTGCAACCTGAGCTAGCTTCTTTTGCCCATGTTCGTCATTTTCAGAGGGTTGATTTCTCCGTGTTGCTTTTTCGCCAGGTCTCCACGCCCTTGTGTGTTTCTTTTGCTTAACGATTGCCACCTGAGGTGGCCTCTGTTGCCCATCCTCATCAGTTTCAGAAGGTAGATTTCTCAGTGCTGCTTTTCCCCCAGGTCTCCACGCCCTTGTGTGTTTCTTTTGCTTAAAGTTTGCCACCTGAAGCCAGCCTCTCTTGCCCATCTTCCTCAGTTTCAGAGGGTAGATATTTCAGGGTTGCTTTTTCCCCAGGTCTCCACGCCTTTGGGTTTTGTTTTTGCTTAACGATTGCCACCTGAGGTAGCCTCTGTTGCCCATCTTCCTCAGTTTCAGAGGGTGGATTTCTCCGTGTTGCTTTTTCCCCAGGTCTCCACGCCCTTGTGTGTTTCTTTTGCTTAACGATTGCCACCTGAGGTGCCTCTGTTGCCCATCCTCGTCAGTTTCAGAGGGTAGATTTCTCAGTGCTGCTTTTTCCCCAGGTCTCCACGCACTTGTGTGTTTCTTTTGCTTAAAGTTTGCCACCTGAAGCCAGCCTCTCTTGCCCATCTTCCTCAGTTTCAGAGGGTAGATATTTCAGGGTTGCTTTTTCCCCAGGTCTCCACGCCTTTGGGTTTTGTTTTTGCTTAACGATTGCCACCTGAGCTAGCCTCTGTTGCCCATCTTCCTCAATTTCAGAGGGTTGATATTTCAGGGTTGCTTTTTCCAGAGGTCTCCACGCCCTTGTGTGTTTCTTTTGCTTAACGATTTCCACCTGAGGTAGCATCTGTTGCCCATCCTCATCAGTTTCAGAAGGTAGATTTCTCAGTGCTGCTTTTCCCCCAGGTCTCCACGCCCTTGTGTGTTTCTTTTGCTTAAAGTTTGCCACCTGAGCCAGCCTCTCTTGCCCATCTTCCACAGTTTCAGACGGTAGATATTTCAGGGTTGCTTTTTCCCCAGGTCTCCACGCCTTTGGGTTTTGTTTTTGCTTAAGGATCGCCACCTGAGGTAGCCTCTGTTGCCCATCTTCCTCAGTTTCAGAGAGTGGATTTCTCCGTGTTGCTTTTTCCCCAGGTCTCCACGCCCTTGTGTGTTTCTTTTGCTTGAAGATTGCCACCTGAGCTAGCCTCTGTTGCCCATCTTCGTCCGTTTCAGAGGGTGGATTTCTCAGTGTTGCCTTTTCGCCAGCTCCCCACGCCCTTGTGTGTTTCTTTTGCTTAAAGATTGTCACCTGAGCTAGGCACTGTTGCCCTGCTTCCTCAGTTTCAGAGGGTACCTTTTTCAGGGTAGCTTTTTGACCGGGTCTCCTCGCCATTGTATTTTTCTATTTCACTTTTTTTGCATAAAGATTGGCACCTGAGCTAGCCTCTGTTGCCCATCTTCTTCGGTTTCAGAGGGTAGATTTCTCAGTGTTTCTTTTTCGCCAGCTCTCCACGCCCTTGCGTCTTTTTTTTTTCTGCTTAAAGGTTGCAACCTGAGCTAGCTTCTTTTGCCCATGTTCGTCAGTTTCAGAGGGTGGATTTCTCCGTGTTGCTTTTTCCCCAGGTCTCCACGCCCTTGTGTGTTTCTTTTGCTTAACGTTTGCCACCTGAAGCCAGCCTCTCTTGCCCATCTTCCTCAGTTTCAGAGGGTAGATATTTCAGGGTTGCTGTTTCCCCAGGTCTCCACGCCCTTTTGTGTTTCTTTTGCTTAACGATTGCCACCTGAAGCCAGCCTCTCTTGCCCATCTTCCTCAGTTTCAGAGGGTGCATTTCTCCGTGTTGCTTTTTCCCCAGGTCTCCACGCCCTTGTGTGTTTCTTTTGCTTAAAGATTGCCACCTGAGCTAGCCTCTGTTGCCCATCTTCGTCCGTTTCAGAGGGTGGATTTCTCAGTGTTGCCTTTTCGCCAGCTCCCCACGCCCTTGTGTGTTTCTTTTGCTTAAAGATTGTCACCTGAGCTAGGCACTGTTGCCCTGCTTCCTCAGTTTCAGAGGGTACCTTTTTCAGGGTAGCTTTTTGTCCTGGTCTCCTCGTCATTGTATTTTTCTATTTCACTTTTTTTGCATAAAGATTGCCACCTGAGCTAGCCTCTGTTGCCCATCTTCTTCGGTTTCAGAGGGTAGATTTCTCAGTGTTTCTTTTTCGCCAGCTCTCCACGCCCTTGCGTCTTTTTTCATTTCTGATTAAAGGTTGCAACCTGAGCTAGCTTCTTTTGCCCATGTTCGTCATTTTCAGAGGGTTGATTTCTCCGTGTTGCTTTTTCGCCAGGTCTCCACGCCCTTGTGTGTTTCTTTTGCTTAACGATTGCCACCTGAGGTGGCCTCTGTTGCCCATCCTCATCAGTTTCAGAAGGTAGATTTCTCAGTGCTGCTTTTCCCCCAGGTCTCCACGCCCTTGTGTGTTTGTTTTGCTTAAAGTTTGCCACCTGAAGCCAGCCTCTCTTGCCCATCTTCCTCAGTTTCAGAGGGTAGATATTTCAGGGTTGCTTTTTCCCCAGGTCTCCACGCCTTTGGGTTTTGTTTTTGCTTAACGATTGCCACCTGAGCTAGCCTCTGTTGCCCATCTTCCTCAGTTTCAGAGGGTGGATTTCTCCGTGTTGCTTTTTCCCCAGGTCTCCACGCCCTTGTGTGTTTCTTTTGCTTAACGATTGCCACCTGAGGTAGCCTCTGTTGCCCATCCTCGTCAGTTTCAGAGGGTAGATTTCTCAGTGCTGCTTTTCCCCCAGGTCTCCACGCCCTTGTGTGTTTGTTTTGCTTAAAGTTTGCCACCTGAGCCAGCCTCTCGTGCCCATCTTCCACAGTTTCAGACGGTAGATATTTCAGGGTTGCTTTTTCCCCAGGTCTCCACGCCTTTGGGTTTCGTTTTTGCTTAAGGATTGCCACCTGAGGTAGCCTCTGTTGCCCGTCTTCCTCAGTTTCAGAGGGTGGATTTCTCCGTGTTGCTTTTTCCACAGGTCTCCACGCCCTTGTGTGTTTCTTTTGCTTAACGATTGCCACCTGACCTAGCCTCTGTTGCCCATCCTCGTCAGTTTCAGAGGGTAGATTTCCCCGTGTTGCTTTTTCCCCAGGTCTCCACGCCCTTGTGTGTTTCTTTTGCTTAACGTTTGCCACCTGAAGCCAGCCTCTCTTGCCCATCTTCCTCAGTTTCAGAGGGTAGATATTTCAGGGTTGCTGTTTCCCCAGGTCTCCACGCCCTTTTGTGTTTCTTTTGCTTAACGATTGCCACCTGAAGCCAGCCTCTCTTGCCCATCTTCCTCAGTTTCAGAGGGTAGATATTTCAGGGTTGCTGTTTCCCCAGGTCTCCACGCCCTTGTGTGTTTCTTTTGCTTGAAGATTGCCACCTGAGCTAGCCTCTGTTGCCCAACTTCGTCCGTTTCAGAGGGTGGATTTCTCAGTGTTGCCTTTTCGCCAGCTCCCCACGCCCTTGTGTGTTTCTTTTGCTTAAAGATTGTCACCTGAGCTAGGCACTGTTGCCCTGCTTCCTCAGTTTCAGAGGGTACCTTTTTCAGGGTAGCTTTTTGACCTGGTCTCCTCGCCATTGTATTTTTCTATTTCACTTTTTTTGCATAAAGATTGCCACCTGAGCTAGCCTCTGTTGCCCATCTTCTTCGGTTTCAGAGGGTAGATTTCTCAGTGTTTCTTTTTCGCCAGCTCTCCACGCCCTTGCGTCTTTTTTTTTTTCTGATTAAAGGTTGCAACCTGAGCTAGCTTCTTTTGCCCATGTTCGTCATTTTCAGAGGGTTGATTTCTCCGTGTTGCTTTTTCGCCAGGTCTCCACGCCCTTGTGTGTTTCTTTTGCTTAACGATTGCCACCTGAGGTGGCCTCTGTTGCCCATCCTCATCAGTTTCAGAAGGTAGATTTCTCAGTGCTGCTTTTCCCCCAGGTCTACACGCCCTTGTGTGTTTCTTTTGCTTAAAGTTTGCCACCTGAAGCCAGCCTCTCTTGCCCATCTTCCTCAGTTTCAGAGGGTAGATATTTCAGGGTTGCTTTTTCCCCAGGTCTCCACGCCTTTGGGTTTTGTTTTTGCTTAACGATTGCCACCTGAGGTAGCCTCTGTTGCCCATCTTCCTCAGTTTCAGAGGGTGGATTTCTCCGTGTTGCTTTTTCCCCAGGTCTCCACGCCCTTGTGTGTTTCTTTTGCTTAACGATTGCCACCTGAGGTAGCCTCTGTTGCCCATCCTCGTCAGTTTCAGAGGGTAGATTTCTCAGTGCTGCTTTTTCCCCAGGTCTCCACGCCCTTGTGTGTTTCTTTTGCTTAAAGTTTGCCACCTGAAGCCAGCCTCTCTTGCCCATCTTCCTCAGTTTCAGAGGGTAGATATTTCAGGGTTGCTTTTTCCCCAGGTCTCCACGCCTTTGGGTTTTGTTTTTGCTTAACGATTGCCACCTGAGCTAGCCTCTGTTGCCCATCTTCCTCAATTTCAGAGGGTTGATATTTCAGGGTTGCTTTTTCCAGAGGTCTCCACGCCCTTGTGTGTTTCTTTTGCTTAACGATTTCCACCTGAGGTAGCATCTGTTGCCCATCCTCATCAGTTTCAGAAGGTAGATTTCTCAGTGCTGCTTTTCCCCCAGGTCTCCACGCCCTTGTGTGTTTCTTTTGCTTAAAGTTTGCCACCTGAGCCAGCCTCTCTTGCCCATCTTCCACAGTTTCAGACGGTAGATATTTCAGGGTTGCTTTTTCCCCAGGTCTCCACGCCTTTGGGTTTTGTTTTTGCTTAAGGATTGCCACCTGAGGTAGCCTCTGTTGCCCATCTTCCTCAGTTTCAGAGAGTGGATTTCTCCGTGTTGCTTTTTCCCCAGGTCTCCACGCCCTTGTGTGTTTCTTTTGCTTGAAGATTGCCACCTGAGCTAGCCTCTGTTGCCCATCTTCGTCCGTTTCAGAGGGTGGATTTCTCAGTGTTGCCTTTTCGCCAGCTCCCCACGCCCTTGTGTGTTTCTTTTGCTTAAAGATTGTCACCTGAGCTAGGCACTGTTGCCCTGCTTCCTCAGTTTCAGAGGGTACCTTTTTCAGGGTAGCTTTTTGACCGGGTCTCCTCGCCATTGTATTTTTCTATTTCACTTTTTTTGCATAAAGATTGGCACCTGAGCTAGCCTCTGTTGCCCATCTTCTTCGGTTTCAGAGGGTAGATTTCTCAGTGTTTCTTTTTCGCCAGCTCTCCACGCCCTTGCGTCTTTTTTTTTTCTGCTTAAAGGTTGCAACCTGAGCTAGCTTCTTTTGCCCATGTTCGTCAGTTTCAGAGGGTGGATTTCTCCGTGTTGCTTTTTCCCCAGGTCTCCACGCCCTTGTGTGTTTCTTTTGCTTAACGTTTGCCACCTGAAGCCAGCCTCTCTTGCCCATCTTCCTCAGTTTCAGAGGGTAGATATTTCAGGGTTGCTGTTTCCCCAGGTCTCCACGCCCTTTTGTGTTTCTTTTGCTTAACGATTGCCACCTGAAGCCAGCCTCTCTTGCCCATCTTCCTCAGTTTCAGAGGGTGGATTTCTCCGTGTTGCTTTTTCCCCAGGTCTCCACGCCCTTGTGTGTTTCTTTTGCTTAAAGATTGCCACCTGAGCTAGCCTCTGTTGCCCATCTTCGTCCGTTTCAGAGGGTGGATTTCTCAGTGTTGCCTTTTCGCCAGCTCCCCACGCCCTTGTGTGTTTCTTTTGCTTAAAGATTGTCACCTGAGCTAGGCACTGTTGCCCTGCTTCCTCAGTTTCAGAGGGTACCTTTTTCAGGGTAGCTTTTTGACCGGGTCTCCTCGCCATTGTATTTTTCTATTTCACTTTTTTTGCATAAAGATTGCCACCTGAGCTAGCCTCTGTTGCCCATCTTCTTCGGTTTCAGAGGGTAGATTTCTCAGTGTTTCTTTTTCGCCAGCTCTCCACGCTCTTGCGAATTCTTTTTTTTCTGCTTAAAGGTTGCAACCTGAGCTAGCTTCCTTTGCCCATGTTCATCAGTTTCAGAGGGTAGATTTCTCCGTGTTGCTTTTTCCCCAGGTCTGGACGCCCTTGTGTGTTTCTTTTGCTTAACGATTGCCACCTGAGGTGCCTCTGTTGCCCATCCTCGTCAGTTTCAGAGGGTAGATTTCTCAGTGCTGCTTTTCCCCAGGTCTCCACGCCCTTGTGTGTTTCTTTTGCTTAAAGTTTGCCACCTGAAGCCAGCCTCTCTTGCCCATCTTCCTCAGTTTCAGAGGGTAGATATTTCAGGGTTGCTTTTTCCCCATGTCTCCACGCCTTTGGGTTTTGTTTTTGCTTAACGATTGCCACCTGAGGTAGCCTATGTTGCCCATCTTCCTCAGTTTCAGAGGGTGGATTTCTCCGTGTTGCTTTTTCCCCAGGTCTCCACGCACTTGTGTGTTTCTTTTGCTTAACGTTTGCCACCTGAAGACAGCCTCTCTTGCCCATCTTCCTCAGTTTCAGAGGGTAGATATTTCAGGGTTGCTTTTTCCCCAGGTCTCCACGCCCTTGTGTGTTTCTTTTGCTTAACGTTTGCCACCTGAAGACAGCCTCTGTTGCCCATCTTCCTCAGTTTCAGAGGGTTGATATTTCAGGGTTGCTTTTTCCCCAGGTCTCCACGCCCTTGTGTGTTTCTTTTGCTTAACTATTGCCACCTGAGCTAGCCTCTGTTGCCCATCCTCGTCAGTTTCAGAGGGTAGATTACTCAGTGCTGCTTTTTCCCCAGGTCTCGACGCCCTTGTGTGTTTCTTTTGCTTAAAGATTGCCACCTGAGCTAGCCTCTGTTGCCCATCTTCGTCCGTTTCAGATGGTGGATTTCTCAGTGTTGCCTTTTCGCCAGCTCCCCACGCCCTTGTGTGTTTCTTTTGCTTAAAGATTGTCACCTGAGCTAGGCACTGTTGCCCTGCTTCCTCAGTTTCAGAGGGTACCTTTTTCAGGGTAGCTTTTTGACCGGGTCTCCTCGCCATTGTATTTTTCTATTTCACTTTTTTTGCATAAAGATTGCCACCTGAGCTAGCCTCTGTTGCCCATCTTCTTCGGTTTCAGAGGGTAGATTTCTCAGTGTTTCTTTTTCGCCAGCTCTCCACGCTCTTGCGAATTCTTTTTTTTCTGCTTAAAGGTTGCAACCTGAGCTAGCTTCCTTTGCCCATGTTCATCAGTTTCAGAGGGTAGATTTCTCAGTGCTGCTTTTTCCCCAGGTCTCCACGCCCTTGTGTGTTTCTTTTGCTTAACGATTGCCACCTGAGGTAGCCTCTGTTGCCCATCCTCGTCAGTTTCAGAGGGTAGATTTCTCAGTGCTGCTTTTTCCCCAGGTCTCCACGCCCTTGTGTGTTTCTTTTGCTTAATGTTTGCCACCTGAAGCCAGCCTCTCTTGCCCATCTTCCTCAGATTCAGAGGGTAGATATTTCAGGGTTGCTTTTTCCCCAGGTCTCCACGCCTTTGGGTTTTGTTTTTGCTTAACGTATGCCACCTGAGGTAGCCTCTGTTGCCCATCATCCTCAGTTTCAGAGGGTGGATTTCTCCGTGTTGCTTTTTCCACAGGTCTCCACGCCCTTGTGTGTTTCTTTTGCTTGACGATTGCCACCTGAGGTACCCTCTGTTGCTCATCCTCGTCAGTTTCAGAGGGTAGATTTCTCAGTGCTGCTTTTCCCCAGGTCTCCAGGCCCTTGTGTGTTTCTTTTGTTTAAAGTTTGCAACCTGAAGACAGCCTCTCTTGCCCATCTTCCTCAGTTTCAGAGGGTAGATATTTCAGGGTTGCTTTTTCCCCAGGTCTCCACGCCTTTGGGTTTTGTTTTTGCTTAACGATTGCCACCTGAGCTAGCCTCTCTTGCCCATCTTCCTGAGTTTCAGAGGGTCGATATCTCCGTGTTGCTGTTTCCCCAGGTCTCCACGCCCTTGTGTGTTTCTTTTGCTTAACGTTTGCCACCTGAAGCCAGCCTCTCTTGCCCATCTTCCTCAGTTTCAGAGGGTAGATATTTCAGGGTTGCTTTTTCCCCAGGTCTCCACGCCTTTGGGTTTTGTTTTTGCTTAACGATTGCCACCTGAGGTAGCCTCTGTTGCCCATCTTCCTCAGTTTCAGAGGGTGGATTTCTCCGTGTTGCTTTTTCCCCAGGTCTCCACGCCCTTGTGTGTTTCTTTTGCTTAAAGATTGCCACCTGAGCTAGGCACTGTTGCCCTGCTTCCTCAGTTTCAGAGGGTAAATTTTTCAGGGTTGCTTTTTGACCGGGTCTCCTCGCCATTGTATTTTTCTATTTCACTTTTTTTGCATAAAGATTGCCACCTGAGCTAGCCTCTGTTGCCCATCTTCTTCGGTTTCAGAGGGTAGATTTCTCAGTGTTGCTTTTTCGCCAGCTCTCCACGCCCTTGCGTCTTTTTTTTTTTCTGATTAAAGTTTGCAACCTGAGCTAGCTTCTTTTGCCCATGTTCGTCATTTTCAGAGGGTGGGTTTCTCCGTGTTGCTTTTTCCCCAGGTCTCCACGCCCTTGTGTGTTTCTTTTGCTTAACGATTGCCACCTGAGGTGGCCTCTGTTGCCCATCCTCATCAGTTTCAGAAGGTAGATTTCTCAGTGCTGCTTTTCCCCAGGTCTCCACGCCCTTGTGTGTTTCTTTTGCTTAAAGTTTGCCACCTGAAGCCAGCCTCTCTTGCCCATCTTCCTCAGTTTCAGAGGGTAGATATTTCAGGGTTGCTTTTTCCCCAGGTCTCCACGCCTTTGGGTTTTGTTTTTGCTTAACGATTGCCACCTGAGCTAGCCTCCCTTGCCCATCTTCCTCAATTTCAGAGGGTTGATATTTCAGGGTTGCTTTTCCCAAAGGTCTCCACGCCCTTGTGTGTTTCTTTTGCTTAACGATTTCCACCTGAGGTAGCATCTGTTGCCCATCCTCATCAGTTTCAGAAGGTTCATTTCTCAGTGCTGCTTTTCCCCCAGGTCTCCACGACCTTGTGTGTTGGTTTTGCTTAAAGTTTGCCACCTGAGCCAGCCTCTCTTGCCCATCTTCCACAGTTTCAGACGGTAGATATTTCAGGGTTGCTTTTTCCCCAGGTCTCCACGCCTTTGGGTTTCGTTTTTGCTTAAGGATTGCCACCTGAGGTAGCCTCTGTTGCCCATCTTCCTCAGTTTCAGAGGGTGGATTTCTCCGTGTTGCTTTTTCCCCAGGTCTCCACGCCCTTGTGTGTTTCTTTTGCTTAACGTTTGCCACCTGAAGCCAGCCTCTCTTGCCCATCTTCCTCAGTTTCAGAGGGTAGATATTTCAGGGTTGCTGTTTCCCCAGGTCTCCACGCCCTTTTGTGTTTCTTTTGCTTAAGGATTGCCACCTGAAGCCAGCCACTCTTGCCCATCTTCCTCAGTTTCAGAGGGTGCATTTCTCCGTGTTGCTTTTTCCCCAGGTCTCCACGCCCTTGTGTGTTTCTTTTGCTTAAAGATTGCCACCTGAGCTAGCCTCTGTTGCCCATCTTCGTCCGTTTCAGAGGGTGGATTTCTCAGTGTTGCCTTTTCGCCAGCTCCCCACGCCCTTGTGTGTTTCTTTTGCTTAAAGATTGTCACCTGAGCTAGGCACTGTTGCCCTGCTTCCTCAGTTTCAGAGGGTACCTTTTTCAGGGTAGCTTTTTGTCCTGCTCTCCTCGCCATTGTATTTTTCTATTTCACTTTTTTTGCATAAAGATTGCCACCTGAGCTAGCCTCTGTTGCCCATCTTCTTCGGTTTCAGAGGGTAGATTTCTCAGTGTTTCTTTTTCGCCAGCTCTCCACGCCCTTGCGTCTTTTTTTTTTTCTGATTAAAGGTTGCAACCTGAGCTAGCTTCTTTTGCCCATGTTCGTCATTTTCAGAGGGTTGATTTCTCCGTGTTGCTTTTTCGCCAGGTCTCCACGCCCTTGTGTGTTTCTTTTGCTTAACGATTGCCACCTGAGGTGGCCTCTGTTGCCCATCCTCATCAGTTTCAGAAGGTAGATTTCTCAGTGCTGCTTTTCCCCCAGGTCTCCACGCCCTTGTGTGTTTCTTTTGCTTAAAGTTTGCCACCTGAAGCCAGCCTCTCTTGCCCATCTTCCTCAGTTTCAGAGGGTAGATATTTCAGGGTTGCTTTTTCCCCAGGTCTCCACGCCTTTGGGTTTTGTTTTTGCTTAACGATTGCCACCTGAGGTAGCCTCTGTTGCCCATCTTCCTCAGTTTCAGAGGGTGGATTTCTCCGTGTTGCTTTTTCCCCAGGTCTCCACGCCCTTGTGTGTTTCTTTTGCTTAACGATTGCCACCTGAGCTAGCCTCTGTTGCCCATCTTCGTCCGTTTCAGAGGGTGGATTTCTCAGTGTTGCCTTTTCGCCAGCTCCCCACGCCCTTGTGTGTTTCTTTTGCTTAAAGATTGTCACCTGAGCTAGGCACTGTTGCCCTGCTTCCTCAGTTTCAGAGGGTACCTTGTTCAGGGTAGCTTTTTGTCCTGGTCTCCTCGCCATTGTATTTTTCTATTTCACTTTTTTTGCATAAAGATTGCCACCTGAGCTAGCCTCTGTTGCCCATCTTCTTCGGTTTCAGAGGGTAGATTTCTCAGTGTTGCTTTTTCGCCAGCTCTCCATGCCCTTGCGTCTTTTTTCTTTTCTGATTAAAGGTTGCAACCTGAGCTAGCTTCTTTTGCCCATGTTCGTCATTTTCAGAGGGTTGATTTCTCCGTGTTGCTTTTTCGCCAGGTCTCCACGCCCTTGTGTGTTTCTTTTGCTTAACGATTGCCACCTGAGGTGGCCTCTGTTGCCCATCCTCATCAGTTTCAGAAGGTAGATTTCTCAGTGCTGCTTTTCCCCCAGGTCTCCACGCCCTTGTGTGTTTCTTTTGCTTAAAGTTTGCCACCTGAAGCCAGCCTCTCTTGCCCATCTTCCTCAGTTTCAGAGGGTAGATATTTCAGGGTTGCTTTTTCCCCAGGTCTCCACGCCTTTGGGTTTTGTTTTTGCTTAACGATTGCCACCTGAGGTAGCCTCTGTTGCCCATCTTCCTCAGTTTCAGAGGGTGGATTTCTCCGTGTTGCTTTTTCCCCAGGTCTCCACGCCCTTGTGTGTTTCTTTTGCTTAACGATTGCCACCTGAGGTAGCCTCTGTTGCCCATCCTCGTCAGTTTCAGAGGGTAGATTTCTCAGTGCTGCTTTTTCCCCAGGTCTCCACGCCCTTGTGTGTTTCTTTTGCTTAAAGTTTGCCACCTGAAGCCAGCCTCTCTTGCCCATCTTCCTCAGTTTCAGAGGGTAGATATTTCAGGGTTGCTTTTTCCCCAGGTCTCCACGCCTTTGGGTTTTGTTTTTGCTTAACGATTGCCACCTGAGCTAGCCTCTGTTGCCCATCTTCCTCAATTTCAGAGGGTTGATATTTCAGGGTTGCTTTTTCCAAAGGTCTCCACGCCCTTGTGTGTTTCTTTTGCTTAACGATTTCCACCTGAGGTAGCATCTGTTGCCCATCCTCATCAGTTTCAGAAGGTAGATTTCTCAGTGCTGCTTTTCCCCCAGGTCTCCACGCCCTTGTGTGTTTCTTTTGCTTAACGATTGCCACCTGACCTAGCCTCTGTTGCCCATCCTCGTCAGTTTCAGAGGGTAGATTTCCCCGTGTTGCTTTTTCCCCAGGTCTCCACGCCCTTGTGTGTTTCTTTTGCTTAACGTTTGCCACCTGAAGCCAGCCTCTCTTGCCCATCTTCCTCAGTTTCAGAGGGTAGATATTTCAGGGTTGCTGTTTCCCCAGGTCTCCACGCCCTTTTGTGTTTCTTTTGCTTAACGATTGCCACCTGAAGCCAGCCTCTCTTGCCCATCTTCCTCAGTTTCAGAGGGTGCATTTCTCCGTGTTGCTTTTTCCCCAGGTCTCCACGCCCTTGTGTGTTTCTTTTGCTTAAAGATTGCCACCTGAGCTAGCCTCTGTTGCCCATCTTCGTCCGTTTCAGAGGGTGGATTTCTCAGTGTTGCCTTTTCGCCAGCTCCCCACGCCCTTGTGTGTTTCTTTTGCTTAAAGATTGTCACCTGAGCTAGGCACTGTTGCCCTGCTTCCTCAGTTTCAGAGGGTACCTTGTTCAGGGTAGCTTTTTGTCCTGGTCTCCTCGTCATTGTATTTTTCTATTTCACTTTTTTTGCATAAAGATTGCCACCTGAGCTAGCCTCTGTTGCCCATCTTCTTCGGTTTCAGAGGGTAGATTTCTCAGTGTTGCTTTTTCGCCAGCTCTCCACGCCCTTGCGTCTTTTTTCTTTTCTGATTAAAGGTTGCAACCTGAGCTAGCTTCTTTTGCCCATGTTCGTCATTTTCAGAGGGTTGATTTCTCCGTGTTGCTTTTTCGCCAGGTCTCCACGCCCTTGTGTGTTTCTTTTGCTTAACGATTGCCACCTGAGTTGGCCTCTGTTGCCCATCCTCATCAGTTTCAGAAGGTAGATTTCTCAGTGCTGCTTTTCCCCCAGGTCTCCACGCCCTTGTGTGTTTCTTTTGCTTAAAGTTTGCCACCTGAAGCCAGCCTCTCTTGCCCATCTTCCTCAGTTTCAGAGGGTAGATATTTCAGGGTTGCTTTTTCCCCAGGTCTCCACGCCTTTGGGTTTTGTTTTTGCTTAACGATTGCCACCTGAGGTAGCCTCTGTTGCCCATCTTCCTCAGTTTCAGAGGGTGGATTTCTCCGTGTTGCTTTTTCCACAGGTCTCCAAGCCCTTGTGTGTTTCTTTTGCTTAACGATTGCCACCTGACCTAGCCTCTGTTGCCCATCCTCGTCAGTTTCAGAGGGTAGATTTCCCCGTGTTGCTTTTTCCCCAGGTCTCCACGCCCTTGTGTGTTTCTTTTGCTTAACGATTGCCACCTGAAGCCAGCCTCTCTTGCCCATCTTCCTCAGTTTCAGAGGGTGGATTTCTCCGTGTTGCTTTTTCCCCAGGTCTCCACGCCCTTGTGTGTTTCTTTTGCTTGAAGATTGCCACCTGAGCTAGCCTCTGTTGCCCATCTTCGTCCGTTTCAGAGGGTGGATTTCTCCGTGTTGCCTTTTCGCCTGCTCCCCACGCCCTTGTGTGTTTCTTTTGCTTAAAGATTGTCACCTGAGCTAGGCACTGTTGCCCTGCTTCCTCAGTTTCAGAGGGTACCTTTTTCAGGGTAGCTTTTTGACCGGGTCTCCTCGCCATTGTATTTTTCTATTTCACTTTTTTTGCATAAAGATTGGCACCTGAGCTAGCCTCTGTTGCCCATCTTCTTCGGTTTCAGAGGGTAGATTTCTCAGTGTTTCTTTTTCGCCAGCTCTCCACGCCCTTGCGTGTTTTTTTTTTTCTGATTAAAGGTTGCAACCTGAGCTAGCTTCTTTTGCCAATGTTCGTCAGTTTCAGAGGGTGGATTTCTCCGTGTTGCTTTTTCCCCAGGTCTCCACGCCCTTGTGTGTTTCTTTTGCTTAACGTTTGCCACCTGAAGCCAGCCTCTCTTGCCCATCTTCCTCAGTTTCAGAGGGTAGATATTTCAGGGTTGCTTTTTCCCCAGGTCTGCACGCCCTTGTGTGTTTCTTTTGCTTAATGATTGCCACCTGAGGTGGCCTCTGTTGCCCATCCTCATCAGTTTCAGAAGGTAGATTTCTCAGTGCTGCTTTTCCCCCAGGTCTCCACGCCCTTGTGTGTTTCTTTTGCTTAAAGTTTGCCACCTGAAGCCAGCGTCTCTTGCCCATCTTCCTCAGTTTCAGAGGGTAGATATTTCAGGGTTGCTTTTTCCCCAGGTCTCCACGCCTTTGGGTTTTGTTTTTGCTTAACGATTGCCACCTGACGTAGCCTCTGTTGCCCACCTTCTCAGTTTCAGAGGGTGGATTTCTCCGTGTTGCTTTTTCCCCAGGTCTCCACGCCCTTGTGTGTTTCTTTTGCTTAACGATTGCCACCTGAGTTGGCCTCTGTTGCCCATCCTCATCAGTTTCAGAAGGTAGATTTCTCAGTGCTGCTTTTCCCCCAGGTCTCCACGCCCTTGTGTGTTTCTTTTGCTTAAAGTTTGCCACCTGAAGCCAGCCTCTCTTGCCCATCTTCCTCAGTTTCAGAGGGTAGATATTTCAGGGTTGCTTTTTCCCCAGGTCTCCACGCCTTTGGGTTTTGTTTTTGCTTAACGATTGCCACCTGAGGTAGCCTCTGTTGCCCATCTTCCTCAGTTTCAGAGGGTGGATTTCTCCGTGTTGCTTTTTCCACAGGTCTCCAAGCCCTTGTGTGTTTCTTTTGCTTAACGATTGCCACCTGACCTAGCCTCTGTTGCCCATCCTCGTCAGTTTCAGAGGGTAGATTTCCCCGTGTTGCTTTTTCCCCAGGTCTCCACGCCCTTGTGTGTTTCTTTTGCTTAACGATTGCCACCTGAAGCCAGCCTCTCTTGCCCATCTTCCTCAGTTTCAGAGGGTGGATTTCTCCGTGTTGCTTTTTCCCCAGGTCTCCACGCCCTTGTGTGTTTCTTTTGCTTGAAGATTGCCACCTGAGCTAGCCTCTGTTGCCCATCTTCGTCCGTTTCAGAGGGTGGATTTCTCCGTGTTGCCTTTTCGCCTGCTCCCCACGCCCTTGTGTGTTTCTTTTGCTTAAAGATTGTCACCTGAGCTAGGCACTGTTGCCCTGCTTCCTCAGTTTCAGAGGGTACCTTTTTCAGGGTAGCTTTTTGACCGGGTCTCCTCGCCATTGTATTTTTCTATTTCACTTTTTTTGCATAAAGATTGGCACCTGAGCTAGCCTCTGTTGCCCATCTTCTTCGGTTTCAGAGGGTAGATTTCTCAGTGTTTCTTTTTCGCCAGCTCTCCACGCCCTTGCGTGTTTTTTTTTTTCTGATTAAAGGTTGCAACCTGAGCTAGCTTCTTTTGCCAATGTTCGTCAGTTTCAGAGGGTGGATTTCTCCGTGTTGCTTTTTCCCCAGGTCTCCACGCCCTTGTGTGTTTCTTTTGCTTAACGTTTGCCACCTGAAGCCAGCCTCTCTTGCCCATCTTCCTCAGTTTCAGAGGGTAGATATTTCAGGGTTGCTTTTTCCCCAGGTCTGCACGCCCTTGTGTGTTTCTTTTGCTTAATGATTGCCACCTGAGGTGGCCTCTGTTGCCCATCCTCATCAGTTTCAGAAGGTAGATTTCTCAGTGCTGCTTTTCCCCCAGGTCTCCACGCCCTTGTGTGTTTCTTTTGCTTAAAGTTTGCCACCTGAAGCCAGCGTCTCTTGCCCATCTTCCTCAGTTTCAGAGGGTAGATATTTCAGGGTTGCTTTTTCCCCAGGTCTCCACGCCTTTGGGTTTTGTTTTTGCTTAACGATTGCCACCTGACGTAGCCTCTGTTGCCCACCTTCTCAGTTTCAGAGGGTGGATTTCTCCGTGTTGCTTTTTCCCCAGGTCTCCACGCCCTTGTGTGTTTCTTTTGCTTAACGATTGCCACCTGAGGTAGCCTCTGTTGCCCATCCTCGTCAGTTTCAGACGGTAGATTTCTCAGTGCTGCTTTTTCCCCAGGTCTCCACGCCCTTGTGTGTTTCTTTTGCTTAAAGTTTGCCACCTGAAGCCAGCCTCTCTTGCCCATCTTCCTCAGTTTCAGAGGGTAGATATTTCAGGGTTGCTTTTTCCCCAGGTCTCCACGCCTTGGGTTTTGTTTTTGCTTAACGATTGCCACCTGACCTAGCCTCTGTTGCCCATCTTCCTCAAATTCAGAGGGTTGATATTTCAGGGTTGCTTTTTCCATAGGTCTCCACGCCCTTGTGTGTTTCTTTTGCTTAACGATTTCCACCTGAGGTATATCTGTTGCCCATCCTCATCTGTTTCAGAAGGTAGATTTCTCAGTGCTGCTTTTCCCCCAGGTCTCCACGCCCTTGTGTGTTTGTTTTGCTTAAAGTTTGCCACCTGAGCCAGCCTCTCTTGCCCATCTTCCACAGTTTCAGACGGTAGATATTTCAGGGTTGCTTTTTCCCCAGGTCTCCACGCCTTTGGGTTTCGTTTTTGCTTAAGGATTGCCACCTGAGGTAGCCTCTGTTGCCCATCTTCCTCAGTTTCAGAGGGTAGAATTCTCAGTGCTGCTTTTTCCCCAGGTCTCCACGCCCTTGTGTGTTTCTTTTGCTTAAAGATTGCCACCTGAGCTAGCCTCTGTTGCCCATCTTCGTCCGTTTCAGAGGGTGGATTTCTCAGTGTTGCCTTTTCGCCAGCTCCCCACGCCCTTGTGTGTTTCTTTTGCTTAAAGATTGTCACCTGAGCTAGGCACTGTTGCCCTGCTTCCTCAGTTTCAGAGGGTACCTTTTTCAGGGTTGCTTTTTGACCGGGTCTCCTCGCCATTGTATTTTTCTATTTTATTTTTTTTGCTTAAAGATTGCCACCTGAGCTAGCCTCTGTTGCCCATCTTCTTCGGTTTCAGAGGGTAGATTTCTCAGTGTTGCTCTTTCGCCAGCTCTCCACGCAATTGCGTCTTTTTTTTTTTCTGCTTAAAGGTTGCAACCTGAGCTAGCTTCTTTTGCCCATCTTCCTCAGTTTCAGAGGGTAGATATTTCAGGGTTGCTTTTTCCCCAGGTCTCCACGCCCTTGTGTGTTTCTTTTGCTTAACGTTTGCCACCTGAAGACAGCCTCTGTTGCCCATCTTCCTCAGTTTCAGAGGGTTGATATTTCAGGGTTGCTTTTTCCCCAGGTCTCCACGCCCTTGTGTGTTTCTTTTGCTTAACTATTGCCACCTGAGCTAGCCTCTGTTGCCCATCCTCGTCAGTTTCAGAGGGTAGATTACTCAGTGCTGCTTTTTCCCCAGGTCTCGACGCCCTTGTGTGTTTCTTTTGCTTAAAGATTGCCACCTGAGCTAGCCTCTGTTGCCCATCTTCGTCCGTTTCAGATGGTGGATTTCTCAGTGTTGCCTTTTCGCCAGCTCCCCACGCCCTTGTGTGTTTCTTTTGCTTAAAGATTGTCACCTGAGCTAGGCACTGTTGCCCTGCTTCCTCAGTTTCAGAGGGTACCTTTTTCAGGGTAGCTTTTTGACCGGGTCTCCTCGCCATTGTATTTTTCTATTTCACTTTTTTTGCATAAAGATTGCCACCTGAGCTAGCCTCTGTTGCCCATCTTCTTCGGTTTCAGAGGGTAGATTTCTCAGTGTTTCTTTTTCGCCAGCTCTCCACGCTCTTGCGAATTCTTTTTTTTCTGCTTAAAGGTTGCAACCTGAGCTAGCTTCCTTTGCCCATGTTCATCAGTTTCAGAGGGTAGATTTCTCCGTGTTGCTTTTTCCCCAGGTCTGGACGCCCTTGTGTGTTTCTTTAGCTTAACGATTGCCACCTGAGGTAGCCTCTGTTGCCCATCCTCGTCAGTTTCAGAGGGTAGATTTCTCAGTGCTGCTTTTTCCCCAGGTCTCCACGCCCTTGTGTGTTTCTTTTGCTTAAAGTTTGCCACCTGAGCTAGCCTCTCTTGCCCATCTTCCTGAGTTTCAGAGGGTCGATATCTCCGTGTTGCTGTTTCCCCAGGTCTCCACGCCCTTTTGTGTTTCTTTTGCTTAACGTTTGCCACCTGAAGCACGCCTCTCTTGCCCATCTTCCTCAGTTTCAGAGGGTAGATATTTCAGGGTTGCTTTTTCCCCAGGTCTCCACGCCTTTGGGTTTTGTTTTTGCTTAACGATTGCCACCTGAGCTAGCCTCCCTTGCCCATCTTCCTCAATTTCAGAGGGTTGATATTTCAGGGTTGCTTTTTCCAAAGGTCTCCACGCCCTTGTGTGTTTCTTTTGCTTAACGATTTCCACCTGAGGTAGCATCTGTTGCCCATCCTCATCAGTTTCAGAAGGTTCATTTCTCAGTGCTGCTTTTCCCCCAGGTCTCCACGCCCTTGTGTGTTTGTTTTGCTTAAAGTTTGCCACCTGAGCCAGCCTCTCTTGCCCATCTTCCACAGTTTCAGACGGTAGATATTTCAGGGTTGCTTTTTCCCCAGGTCTCCACGCCTTTGGGTTTTGTTTTTGCTTAAGGATTGCCACCTGAGGTAGCCTCTGTTGCCCATCTTCCTCAGTTTCAGAGGGTGGATTTCTCCGTGTTGCTTTTTCCACAGGTCTCCAAGCCCTTGTGTGTTTCTTTTGCTTAACGATTGCCACCTGACCTAGCCTCTGTTGCCCATCCTCGTCAGTTTCAGAGGGTAGATTTCCCCGTGTTGCTTTTTCCCCAGGTCTCCACGCCCTTGTGTGTTTCTTTTGCTTAACGATTGCCACCTGAAGCCAGCCTCTCTTGCCCATCTTCCTCAGTTTCAGAGGGTGGATTTCTCCGTGTTGCTTTTTCCCCAGGTCTCCACGCCCTTGTGTGTTTCTTTTGCTTGAAGATTGCCACCTGAGCTAGCCTCTGTTGCCCATCTTCGTCCGTTTCAGAGGGTGGATTTCTCAGTGTTGCCTTTTCGCCAGCTCCCCACGCCCTTGTGTGTTTCTTTTGCTTAAAGATTGTCACCTGAGCTAGGCACTGTTGCCCTGCTTCCTCAGTTTCAGAGGGTACCTTTTTCAGGGTAGCTTTTTGACCGGGTCTCCTCGCCATTGTATTTTTCTATTTCACTTTTTTTGCATAAAGATTGGCACCTGAGCTAGCCTCTGTTGCCCATCTTCTTCGGTTTCAGAGGGTAGATTTCTCAGTGTTTCTTTTTCGCCAGCTCTCCACGCCCTTGCGTCTTTTTTTTTTCTGATTAAAGGTTGCAACCTGAGCTAGCTTCTTTTGCCCATGTTCGTCATTTTCAGAGGGTGGATTTCTCCGTGTTGCTTTTTCCCCAGGTCTCCACGCCCTTGTGTGTTTCTTTTGCTTAACGTTTGCCACCTGAAGCCAGCCTCTCTTGCCCATCTTCCTCAGTTTCAGAGGGTAGATATTTCAGGGTTGCTTTTTCCCCAGGTCTCCACGCCCTTGTGTGTTTCTTTTGCTTAACGATTGCCACCTGAAGCCAGCCTCTCTTGCCCATCTTCCTCAGTTTCAGAGGGTAGATATTTCAGGGTTGCTGTTTCCCCAGGTCTCCACGCCCTTGTGTGTTTCTTTTGCTTAAAGATTGCCACCTGAGCTAGCCTCTGTTGCCCAACTTCGTCCGTTTCAGAGGGTGGATTTCTCAGTGTTGCCTTTTCGCCAGCTCCCCACGCCCTTGTGTGTTTCTTTTGCTTAAAGATTGTCACCTGAGGTAGGCACTGTTGCCCTGCTTCCTCAGTTTCAGAGGGTACCTTTTTCAGGGTAGCTTTTTGACCTGGTCTCCTCGCCATTGTATTTTTCTATTTCACTATTTTTGCATAAAGATTGCCACCTGAGCTAGCCTCTGTTGCCCATCTTCTGCGGTTTCAGAGGGTAGATTTCTCAGTGTTTCTTTTTCGCCAGCTCTCCACGCCCTTGCGTCTTTTTTTTTTTCTGATTAAAGGTTGCAACCTGAGCTAGCTTCTTTTGCCCATGTTCGTCATTTTCAGAGGGTTGATTTCTCCGTGTTGCGTTTTCGCCAGGTCTCCACGCCCTTGTGTGTTTCTTTTGCTTAACGATTGCCACCTGAGGTGGCCTCTGTTGCCCATCCTCATCAGTTTCAGAAGGTAGATTTCTCAGTGCTGCTTTTCCCCCAGGTCTCCACGCCCTTGTGTGTTTGTTTTGCTTAAAGTTTGCCACCTGAAGCCAGCCTCTCTTGCCCATCTTCCTCAGTTTCAGAGGGTAGATATTTCAGGGTTGCTTTTTCCCCAGGTCTCCACGCCTTTGGGTTTTGTTTTTGCTTAACGATTGCCACCTGAGGTAGCCTCTGTTGCCCATCTTCCTCAGTTTCAGAGGGTGGATTTCTCCGTGTTGCTTTTTCCCCAGGTCTCCACGCCCTTGTGTGTTTCTTTTGCTTAACGATTGCCACCTGAGGTAGCCTCTGTTGCCCATCCTCGTCAGTTTCAGAGGGTAGATTTCTCAGTGCTGCTTTTTCCCCAGGTCTCCACGCCCTTGTGTGTTTCTTTTGCTTAAAGTTTGCCACCTGAAGCCAGCCTCTCTTGCCCATCTTCCTCAGTTTCAGAGGGTAGATATTTCAGGGTTGCTTTTTCCCCAGGTCTCCACGCCTTTGGGTTTTGTTTTTGCTTAACGATTGCCACCTGAGCTAGCCTCTGTTGCCCATCTTCCTCAATTTCAGAGGGTTGATATTTCAGGGTTGCTTTTTCCAGAGGTCTCCACGCCCTTGTGTGTTTCTTTTGCTTAACGATTTCCACCTGAGGTAGCATCTGTTGCCCATCCTCATCAGTTTCAGAAGGTAGATTTCTCAGTGCTGCTTTTCCCCCAGGTCTCCACGCCCTTGTGTGTTTGTTTTGCTTAAAGTTTGCCACCTGAGCCAGCCTCTCTTGCCCATCTTCCACAGTTTCAGCCGGTAGATATTTCAGGGTTGCTTTTTCCCCAGGTCTCCACGCCTTTGGGTTTTGTTTTTGCTTAAGGATTGCCACCTGAGGTAGCCTCTGTTGCCCATCTTCCTCAGTTTCAGAGGGTGGATTTCTCCGTGTTGCTTTTTCGCCAGGTCTCCACGCCCTTGTGTGTTTCTTTTGCTTAACGTTTGCCACCTGAAGCCAGCCTCTCTTGCCCATCTTCCTCAGTTTCAGAGGGTAGATATTTCAGGGTTGCTGTTTCCCCAGGTCTCCACGCCCTTTTGTGTTTCTTTTGCTTAACGATTGCCACCTGAAGCCAGCCTCTCTTGCCCATCTTCCTCAGTTTCAGAGAGTGGATTTCTCCGTGTTGCTTTTTCCCCAGGTCTCCACGCCCTTGTGTGTTTCTTTTGCTTGAAGATTGCCACCTGAGCTAGCCTCTGTTGCCCATCTTCGTCCGTTTCAGAGGGTGGATTTCTCAGTGTTGCCTTTTCGCCAGCTCCCCACGCCCTTGTGTGTTTCTTTTGCTTAAAGATTGTCACCTGAGCTAGGCACTTTTGCCCTGCTTCCTCAGTTTCAGAGGGTACCTTTTTCAGCTAGCTTTTTGACCGGGTCTCCTCGCCATTGTATTTTTCTATTTCACTTTTTTTGCATAAAGATTGGCACCTGAGCTAGCCTCTGTTGCCCATCTTCTTCGGTTTCAGAGGGTAGATTTCTCAGTGTTTCTTTTTCGCCAGCTCTCCACGCCCTTGCGTCTTTTTTTTTTCTGCTTAAAGGTTGCAACCTGAGCTAGCTTCTTTTGCCCATGTTCGTCAGTTTCAGAGGGTGGATTTCTCCGTGTTGCTTTTTCCCCAGGTCTCCACGCCCTTGTGTGTTTCTTTTGCTTAACGTTTGCCACCTGAAGCCAGCCTCTCTTGCCCATCTTCCTCAGTTTCAGAGGGTAGATATTTCAGGGTTGCTGTTTCCCCAGGTCTCCACGCCCTTTTGTGTTTCTTTTGCTTAACGATTGCCACCTGAAGCCAGCCTCTCTTGCCCATCTTCCTCAGTTTCAGAGGGTGGATTTCTCCGTGTTGCTTTTTCCCCAGGTCTCCACGCCCTTGTGTGTTTCTTTTGCTTAAAGATTGCCACCTGAGCTAGCCTCTGTTGCCCATCTTCGTCCGTTTCAGAGGGTGGATTTCTCAGTGTTGCCTTTTCGCCAGCTCCCCACGCCCTTGTGTGTTTCTTTTGCTTAAAGATTGTCACCTGAGCTAGGCACTGTTGCCCTGCTTCCTCAGTTTCAGAGGGTACCTTTTTCAGGGTAGCTTTTTGACCGGGTCTCCTCGCCATTGTATTTTTCTATTTCACTTTTTTTGCATAAAGATTGCCACCTGAGCTAGCCTCTGTTGCCCATCTTCTTCGGTTTCAGAGGGTAGATTTCTCAGTGTTTGTTTTTCGCCAGCTCTCCACGCCCTTGCGTCTTTTTTTTTTTTCTGATTAAAGGTTGCAACCTGAGCTAGCTTCTTTTGCCCATGTTCGTCATTTTCAGAGGGTTGATTTCTCCGTGTTGCTTTTTCCCCAGGTCTCCACGCCCTTGTGTGTTTCTTTTGCTTAAAGTTTGCCACCTGAAGCCAGCCTCTCTTGCCCATCTTCCTCAGTTTCAGAGGGTAGATATTTCAGGGTTGCTTTTTCCCCAGGTCTCCACGCCTTTGGGTTTTGTTTTTGCTTAACGATTGCCACCTGAGGTAGCCTCTGTTGCCCATCTTCCTCAGTTTCAGAGGGTGGATTTCTCCGTGTTGCTTTTTCCCCAGGTCTCCACGCCCTTGTGTGTTTCTTTTGCTTAACGATTGCCACCTGAGGTAGCCTCTGTTGCCCATCCTCGTCAGTTTCAGAGGGTAGATTTCTCAGTGCTGCTTTTTCCCCAGGTCTCCACGCCCTTGTGTGTTTCTTTTGCTTAAAGTTTGCCACCTGAAGCCAGCCTCTCTTGCCCATCTTCCTCAGTTTCAGAGGGCAGATATTTCAGGGTTGCTTTTTCCCCAGGTCTCCACGCCTTTGGGTTTTGTTTTTGCTTAACGATTGCCACCTGAGCTAGCCTCTGTTGCCCATCTTCCTCAATTTCAGAGGGTTGATATTTCAGGGTTGCTTTTTCCAAAGGTCTCCACGCCCTTGTGTGTTTCTTTTGCTTAACGATTTCCACCTGAGGTAGCATCTGTTGCCCATCCTCATCAGTTTCAGAAGGTAGATTTCTCAGTGCTGCTTTTCCCCCAGGTCTCCACGCCCTTGTGTGTTTGTTTTGCTTAAAGTTTGCCACCTGAGTCAGCCTCTCTTGCCCATCTTCCACAGTTTCAGACGGTAGATATTTCAGGGTTGCTTTTTCCCCAGGTCTCCACGCCTTTGGGTTTTGTTTTTGCTTAAGGATTGCCACCTGAGGTAGCCTCTGTTGCCCATCTTCCTCAGTTTCAGAGGGTGGATTTCTCCGTGTTGCTTTTTCCACAGGTCTCCAAGCCCTTGTGTGTTTCTTTTGCTTAACGATTGCCACCTGACCTAGCCTCTGTTGCCCATCCTCGTCAGTTTCAGAGGGTAGATTTCCCCGTGTTGCTTTTTCCCCAGGTCTCCACGCCCTTGTGTGTTTCTTTTGCTTAACGTTTGCCACCTGAAGCCAGCCTCTCTTGCCCATCTTCCTCAGTTTCAGAGGGTAGATATTTCAGGGTTGCTGTTTCCCCAGGTCTCCACGCCCTTTTGTGTTTCTTTTGCTTAAAGATTGCCACCTGAGCTAGCCTCTGTTGCCCATCTTCGTCCGTTTCAGAGGGTGGATTTCTCAGTGTTGCCTTTTCGCCAGCTCCCCACGCCCTTGTGTGTTTCTTTTGCTTAAAGATTGTCACTTGAGCTAGGCACTGTTGCCCTGCTTCCTCAGTTTCAGAGGGTACCTTTTTCAGGGTAGCTTTTTGACCTGGTCTCCTCGGCATTGTATTTTTCTATTTCACTTTTTTTGCATAAAGATTGCCACCTGAGCTAGCCTCTGTTGCCCATCTTCTGCGGTTTCAGAGGGTAGATTTCTCAGTGTTTCTTTTTCGCCAGCTCTCCACGCCCTTGCGTCTTTTTTTTTTTCTGATTAAAGGTTGCAACCTGAGCTAGCTTCTTTTGCCCATGTTCGTCATTTTCAGAGGGTTGATTTCTCCGTGTTGCTTTTTCGCCAGGTCTCCACGCCCTTGTGTGTTTCTTTTGCTTAACGATTGCCACCTGAGGTGGCCTCTGTTGCCCATCCTCATCAGTTTCAGAAGGTAGATTTCTCAGTGCTGCTTTTCCCCCAGGTCTCCACGCCCTTGTGTGTTTCTTTTGCTTAAAGTTTGCCACCTGAAGCCAGCCTCTCTTGCCCATCTTCCTCAGTTTCAGAGGGTAGATATTTCAGGGTTGCTTTTTCCCCAGGTCTCCACGCCTTTGGGTTTTGTTTTTGCTTAACGATTGCCACCTGAGGTAGCCTCTGTTGCCCATCTTCCTCAGTTTCAGAAGGTGGATTTCTCCGTGTTGCTTTTTCCCCAGGTCTCCACGCCCTTGTGTGTTTCTTTTGCTTAACGATTGCCACCTGAGGTAACCTCTGTTGCCCATCCTCGTCAGTTTCAGAGGGTAGATTTCTCAGTGCTGCTTTTTCCCCAGGTCTCCACGCCCTTGTGTGTTTCTTTTGCTTAAAGTTTGCCACCTGAAGCCAGCCTCTCTTGCCCATCTTCCTCAGTTTCAGAGGGTAGATATTTCAGGGTTGCTTTTTCCCCAGGTCTCCACGCCTTTGGGTTTTGTTTTTGCTTAACGATTGCCACCTGAGCTAGCCTCTGTTGCCCATCTTCCTCAATTTCAGAGGGTTGATATTTCAGGGTTGCTTTTTCCAAAGGTCTCCACGCCCTTGTGTGTTTCTTTTGCTTAACGATTTCCACCTGAGGTAGCATCTGTTGCCCATCCTCATCAGTTTCAGAAGGTAGATTTCTCAGTGCTGCTTTTCCCCCAGGTCTCCAAGCCCTTGTGTGTTTGTTTTGCTTAAAGTTTGCCACCTGAGCCAGCCTCTCTTGCCCATCTTCCACAGTTTCAGACGGTAGATATTTCAGGGTTGCTTTTTCCCCAGGTCTCCACGCCTTTGGGTTTTGTTTTTGCTTAAGGATTGCCACCTGAGGTAGCCTCTCTTGCCCATCTTCCTCAGTTTCAGAGAGTGGATTTCTCCGTGTTGCTTTTTCCCCAGGTCTCCACGCCCTTGTGTGTTTCTTTTGCTTGAAGATTGCCACCTGAGCTAGCCTCTGTTGCCCATCTTCGTCCGTTTCAGAGGGTGGATTTCTCAGTGTTGCCTTTTCGCCAGCTCCCCACGCCCTTGTGTGTTTCTTTTGCTTAAAGATTGTCACCTGAGCTAGGCACTGTTGCCCTGCTTCCTCAGTTTCAGAGGGTACCTTTTTCAGGGTAGCTTTTTGACCGGGTCTCCTCGCCATTGTATTTTTCTATTTCACTTTTTTTGCATAAAGATTGGCACCTGAGCTAGCCTCTGTTGCCCATCTTCTTCGGTTTCAGAGGGTAGATTTCTCAGTGTTTCTTTTTCGCCAGCTCTCCACGCCCTTGCGTCTTTTTTTTTTCTGCTTAAAGGTTGCAACCTGAGCTAGCTTCTTTTGCCCATGTTCGTCAGTTTCAGAGGGTGGATTTCTCCGTGTTGCTTTTTCCCCAGGTCTCCACGCCCTTGTGTGTTTCTTTTGCTTAACGTTTGCCACCTGAAGCCAGCCTCTCTTGCCCATCTTCCTCAGTTTCAGAGGGTAGATATTTCAGGGTTGCTGTTTCCCCAGGTCTCCACGCCCTTTTGTGTTTCTTTTGCTTAACGATTGCCACCTGAAGCCAGCCTCTCTTGCCCATCTTCCTCAGTTTCAGAGAGTGGATTTCTCCGTGTTGCTTTTTCCCCAGGTCTACACGCCCTTGTGTGTTTCTTTTGCTTGAAGATTGCCACCTGAGCTAGCCTCTGTTGCCCATCTTCGTCCGTTTCAGAGGGTGGATTTCTCAGTGTTGCCTTTTCGCCAGCTCCCCACGCCCTTGTGTGTTTCTTTTGCTTAAAGATTGTCACCTGAGCTAGGCACTGTTGCCCTGCTTCCTCAGTTTCAGAGGGTACCTTTTTCAGGGTAGCTTTTTGACCGGGTCTCCTCGCCATTGTATTTTTCTATTTCACTTTTTTTGCATAAAGATTGGCACCTGAGCTAGCCTCTGTTGCCCATCTTCTTCGGTTTCAGAGGGTAGATTTCTCAGTGTTTGTTTTTCGCCAGCTCTCCACGCCCTTGCGTCTTTTTTTTTTTTCTGATTAAAGGTTGCAACCTGAGCTAGCTTCTTTTGCCCATGTTCGTCATTTTCAGAGGGTTGATTTCTCCGTGTTGCTTTTTCCCCAGGTCTCCACGCCCTTGTGTGTTTCTTTTGCTTAAAGTTTGCCACCTGAAGCCAGCCTCTCTTGCCCATCTTCCTCAGTTTCAGAGGGTAGATATTTCAGGGTTGCTTTTTCCCCAGGTCTCCACGCCTTTGGGTTTTGTTTTTGCTTAACGATTGCCACCTGAGGTAGCCTCTGTTGCCCATCTTCCTCAGTTTCAGAGGGTGGATTTCTCCGTGTTGCTTTTTCCCCAGGTCTCCACGCCCTTGTGTGTTTCTTTTGCTTAACGATTGCCACCTGAGGTAGCCTCTGTTGCCCATCCTCGTCAGTTTCAGAGGGTAGATTTCTCAGTGCTGCTTTTTCCCCAGGTCTCCACGCCCTTGTGTGTTTCTTTTGCTTAAAGTTTGCCACCTGAAGCCAGCCTCTCTTGCCCATCTTCCTCAGTTTCAGAGGGTAGATATTTCAGGGTTGCTTTTTCCCCAGGTCTCCACGCCTTTGGGTTTTGTTTTTGCTTAACGATTGCCACCTGAGCTAGCCTCTGTTGCCCATCTTCCTCAATTTCAGAGGGTTGATATTTCAGGGTTGCTTTTTCCAAAGGTCTCCACGCCCTTGTGTGTTTCTTTTGCTTAACGATTTCCACCTGAGGTAGCATCTGTTGCCCATCCTCATCAGTTTCAGAAGGTAGATTTCTCAGTGCTGCTTTTCCCCCAGGTCTCCACGCCCTTGTGTGTTTGTTTTGCTTAAAGTTTGCCACCTGAGCCAGCCTCTCTTGCCCATCTTCCACAGTTTCAGACGGTAGATATTTCAGGGTTGCTTTTTCCCCAGGTCTCCACGCCTTTGGGTTTTGTTTTTGCTTAAGGATTGCCACCTGAGGTAGCCTCTGTTGCCCATCTTCCTCAGTTTCAGAGGGTGGATTTCTCCGTGTTGCTTTTTCCACAGGTCTCCAAGCCCTTGTGTGTTTCTTTTGCTTAACGATTGCCACCTGACCTAGCCTCTGTTGCCCATCCTCGTCAGTTTCAGAGGGTAGATTTCCCCGTGTTGCTTTTTCCCCAGGTCTCCACGCCCTTGTGTGTTTCTTTTGCTTAACGTTTGCCACCTGAAGCCAGCCTCTCTTGCCCATCTTCCTCAGTTTCAGAGGGTAGATATTTCAGGGTTGCTGTTTCCCCAGGTCTCCACGCCCTTTTGTGTTTCTTTTGCTTAACGATTGCCACCTGAAGCCAGCCTCTCTTGCCCATCTTCCTCAGTTTCAGAGGGTGGATTTCTCCGTGTTGCTTTTTCCCCAGGTCTCCACGCCCTTGTGTGTTTCTTTTGCTTGAAGATTGCCACCTGAGCTAGCCTCTGTTGCCCATCTTCGTCCGTTTCAGAGGGTGGATTTCTCAGTGTTGCCTTTTCGCCAGCTCCCCACGCCCTTGTGTGTTTCTTTTGCTTAAAGATTGTCACCTGAGCTAGGCACTGTTGCCCTGCTTCCTCAGTTTCAGAGGGTACCTTTTTCAGGGTAGCTTTTTGACCGGGTCTCCTCGCCATTGTATTTTTCTATTTCACTTTTTTTGCATAAAGATTGGCACCTGAGCTAGCCTCTGTTGCCCATCTCCTTCGGTTTCAGAGGGTAGATTTCTCAGTGTTTGTTTTTCGCCAGCTCTCCACGCCCTTGCGTCTTTTTTTTTTCTGCTTAAAGGTTGCAACCTGAGCTAGCTTCTTTTGCCCATGTTCGTCAGTTTCAGAGGGTGGATTTCTCCGTGTTGCTTTTTCCCCAGGTCTCCACGCCCTTGTGTGTTTCTTTTGCTTAACGTTTGCCACCTGAAGCCAGCCTCTCTTGCCCATCTTCCTCAGTTTCAGAGGGTAGATATTTCAGGGTTGCTGTTTCCCCAGGTCTCCACGCCCTTTTGTGTTTCTTTTGCTTAACGATTGCCACCTGAAGCCAGCCTCTCTTGCCCATCTTCCTCAGTTTCAGAGGGTGGATTTCTCCGTGTTGCTTTTTCCCCAGGTCTCCACGCCCTTGTGTGTTTCTTTTGCTTAAAGATTGCCACCTGAGCTAGCCTCTGTTGCCCATCCTTGTCAGTTTCAGAGGGTGGATTTCTCAGTGTTGCCTTTTCGCCAGCTCCCCACGCCCTTGTGTGTTTCTTTTGCTTAAAGTTTGCCACCTGAAGCCAGGCACTGTTGCCCTGCTTCCTCAGTTTCAGAGAGTACCTTTTTCAGGGTAGCTTTTTGACCTGGTCTCCACGACTTTGGGTTTTGTTTTTGCTTAACGATTGCCACCTGAGCTAGCCTCTGTTGCCCATCTTCGTCCGTTTCAGAGGGTGGATTTCTCAGTGTTGCCTTTTCGCCAGCTCCCCACGCCCTTGTGTGTTTCTTTTGCTTAAAGATTGTCACCTGAGCTAGGCACTGTTGCCCTGCTTCCTCAGTTTCAGAGGGTACCTTTTTCAGGGTAGCTTTTTGACCGGGTCTCCTCGCCATTGTATTTTTCTATTTCACTTTTTTTGCATAAAGATTGGCACCTGAGCTAGCCTCTGTTGCCCATCTCCTTCGGTTTCAGAGGGTAGATTTCTCAGTGTTTGTTTTTCGCCAGCTCTCCACGCCCTTGCGTCTTTTTTTTTTCTGCTTAAAGGTTGCAACCTGAGCTAGCTTCTTTTGCCCATGTTCGTCAGTTTCAGAGGGTGGATTTCTCCGTGTTGCTTTTTCCCCAGGTCTCCACGCCCTTGTGTGTTTCTTTTGCTTAACGTTTGCCACCTGAAGCCAGCCTCTCTTGCCCATCTTCCTCAGTTTCAGAGGGTAGATATTTCAGGGTTGCTGTTTCCCCAGGTCTCCACGCCCTTTTGTGTTTCTTTTGCTTAACGATTGCCACCTGAAGCCAGCCTCTCTTGCCCATCTTCCTCAGTTTCAGAGGGTGGATTTCTCCGTGTTGCTTTTTCCCCAGGTCTCCACGCCCTTGTGTGTTTCTTTTGCTTAAAGATTGCCACCTGAGCTAGCCTCTGTTGCCCATCTTCGTCCGTTTCAGAGGGTGGATTTCTCAGTGTTGCCTTTTCGCCAGCTCCCCACGCCCTTGTGTGTTTCTTTTGCTTAAAGATTGTCACCTGAGCTAGGCACTGTTGCCCTGCTTCCTCAGTTTCAGAGGGTACCTTTTTCAGGGTAGCTTTTTGACCTGGTCTCCTCGCCATTGTATTTTTCTATTTCACTTTTTTTGCATAAAGATTGCCACCTGAGCTAGCCTCTGTTGCCCATCTTCTTCGGTTTCAGAGGGTAGATTTCTCAGTGTTTCTTTTTCACCAGCTCTCCACGCCCTTGCGTCTTTTTTTTTTTTCTGATTAAAGGTTGCAACCTGAGCTAGCTTCTTTTGCCCATGTTCGTCATTTTCAGAGGGTTGATTTCTCCGTGTTGCTTTTTCCCCAGGTCTCCACGCCCTTGTGTGTTTCTTTTGCTTAAAGTTTGCCACCTGAAGCCAGCCTCTCTTGCCCATCTTCCTCAGTTTCAGAGGGTAGATATTTCAGGGTTGCTTTTTCCCCAGGTCTCCACGCCTTTGGGTTTTGTTTTTGCTTAACGATTGCCACCTGAGGTAGCCTCTGTTGCCCATCTTCCTCAGTTTCAGAGGGTGGATTTCTCCGTGTTGCTTTTTCCCCAGGTCTCCACGCCCTTGTGTGTTTCTTTTGCTTAACGATTGCCACCTGAGGTAGCCTCTGTTGCCCATCCTCGTCAGTTTCAGAGGGTAGATTTCTCAGTGCTGCTTTTTCCCCAGGTCTCCACGCCCTTGTGTGTTTCTTTTGCTTAAAGTTTGCCACCTGAAGCCAGCCTCTCTTGCCCATCTTCCTCAGTTTCAGAGGGTAGATATTTCAGGGTTGCTTTTTCCCCAGGTCTCCACGCCTTTGGGTTTTGTTTTTGCTTAACGATTGCCACCTGAGCTAGCCTCTGTTGCCCATCTTCCTCAATTTCAGAGGGTTGATATTTCAGGGTTGCTTTTTCCAAAGGTCTCCACGCCCTTGTGTGTTTCTTTTGCTTAACGATTTCCACCTGAGGTAGCATCTGTTGCCCATCCTCATCAGTTTCAGAAGGTAGATTTCTCAGTGCTGCTTTTTCCCCAGGTCTCCACGCCCTTGTGTGTTTGTTTTGCTTAAAGTTTGCCACCTGAGCCAGCCTCTCTTGCCCATCTTCCACAGTTTCAGACGGTAGATATTTCAGGGTTGCTTTTTCCCCAGGTCTCCACGCCTTTGGGTTTTGTTTTTGCTTAAGGATTGCCACCTGAGGTAGCCTCTGTTGCCCATCTTCCTCAGTTTCAGAGGGTGGATTTCTCCGTGTTGCTTTTTCCACAGGTCTCCAAGCCCTTGTGTGTTTCTTTTGCTTAACGATTGCCACCTGACCTAGCCTCTGTTGCCCATCCTCGTCAGTTTCAGAGGGTAGATTTCCCCGTGTTGCTTTTTCCCCAGGTCTCCACGCCCTTGTGTGTTTCTTTTGCTTAACGTTTGCCACCTGAAGCCAGCCTCTCTTGCCCATCTTCCTCAGTTTCAGAGGGTAGATATTTCAGGGTTGCTGTTTCCCCAGGTCTCCACGCCCTTTTGTGTTTCTTTTGCTTAACGATTGCCACCTGAAGCCAGCCTCTCTTGCCCATCTTCCTCAGTTTCAGAGGGTGGATTTCTCCGTGTTGCTTTTTCCCCAGGTCTCCACGCCCTTGTGTGTTTCTTTTGCTTGAAGATTGCCACCTGAGCTAGCCTCTGTTGCCCATCTTCGTCCGTTTCAGAGGGTGGATTTCTCAGTGTTGCCTTTTCGCCAGCTCCCCACGCCCTTGTGTGTTTCTTTTGCTTAAAGATTGTCACCTGAGCTAGGCACTGTTGCCCTGCTTCCTCAGTTTCAGAGGGTACCTTTTTCAGGGTAGCTTTTTGACCGGGTCTCCTCGCCATTGTATTTTTCTATTTCACTTTTTTTGCATAAAGATTGGCACCTGAGCTAGCCTCTGTTGCCCATCTCCTTCGGTTTCAGAGGGTAGATTTCTCAGTGTTTCTTTTTCGCCAGCTCTCCACGCCCTTGCGTCTTTTTTTTTTCTGCTTAAAGGTTGCAACCTGAGCTAGCTTCTTTTGCCCATGTTCGTCAGTTTCAGAGGGTGGATTTCTCCGTGTTGCTTTTTCCCCAGGTCTCCACGCCCTTGTGTGTTTCTTTTGCTTAACGTTTGCCACCTGAAGCCAGCCTCTCTTGCCCATCTTCCTCAGTTTCAGAGGGTAGATATTTCAGGGTTGCTGTTTCCCCAGGTCTCCACGCCCTTTTGTGTTTCTTTTGCTTAACGATTGCCACCTGAAGCCAGCCTCTCTTGCCCATCTTCCTCAGTTTCAGAGGGTGGATTTCTCCGTGTTGCTTTTTCCCCAGGTCTCCACGCCCTTGTGTGTTTCTTTTGCTTAAAGATTGCCACCTGAGCTAGCCTCTGTTGCCCATCCTTGTCAGTTTCAGAGGGTGGATTTCTCAGTGTTGCCTTTTCGCCAGCTCCCCACGCCCTTGTGTGTTTCTTTTGCTTAAAGTTTGCCACCTGAAGCCAGGCACTGTTGCCCTGCTTCCTCAGTTTCAGAGGGTACCTTTTTCAGGGTAGCTTTTTGACCTGGTCTCCACGCCTTTGGGTTTTGTTTTTGCTTAACGATTGCCACCTGAGCTAGCCTCTGTTGCCCATCTTCGTCCGTTTCAGAGGGTGGATTTCTCAGTGTTGCCTTTTCGCCAGCTCCCCACGCCCTTGTGTGTTTCTTTTGCTTAAAGATTGTCACCTGAGCTAGGCACTGTTGCCCTGCTTCCTCAGTTTCAGAGGGTACCTTTTTCAGGGTAGCTTTTTGACCGGGTCTCCTCGCCATTGTATTTTTCTATTTCACTTTTTTTGCATAAAGATTGGCACCTGAGCTAGCCTCTGTTGCCCATCTCCTTCGGTTTCAGAGGGTAGATTTCTCAGTGTTTGTTTTTCGCCAGCTCTCCACGCCCTTGCGTCTTTTTTTTTTCTGCTTAAAGGTTGCAACCTGAGCTAGCTTCTTTTGCCCATGTTCGTCAGTTTCAGAGGGTGGATTTCTCCGTGTTGCTTTTTCCCCAGGTCTCCACGCCCTTGTGTGTTTCTTTTGCTTAACGTTTGCCACCTGAAGCCAGCCTCTCTTGCCCATCTTCCTCAGTTTCAGAGGGTAGATATTTCAGGGTTGCTGTTTCCCCAGGTCTCCACGCCCTTTTGTGTTTCTTTTGCTTAACGATTGCCACCTGAAGCCAGCCTCTCTTGCCCATCTTCCTCAGTTTCAGAGGGTGGATTTCTCCGTGTTGCTTTTTCCCCAGGTCTCCACGCCCTTGTGTGTTTATTTTGCTTAAAGATTGCCACCTGAGCTAGCCTCTGTTGCCCATCTTCGTCCGTTTCAGAGGGTGGATTTCTCAGTGTTGCCTTTTCGCCAGCTCCCCACGCCCTTGTGTGTTTCTTTTGCTTAAAGATTGTCACCTGAGCTAGGCACTGTTGCCCTGCTTCCTCAGTTTCAGAGGGTACCTTTTTCAGGGTAGCTTTTTGACCGGGTCTCCTCGCCATTGTATTTTTCTATTTCACTTTTTTTGCATAAAGATTGCCACCTGAGCTAGCCTCTGTTGCCCATCTTCTTCGGTTTCAGAGGGTAGATTTCTCAGTGTTTCTTTTTCGCCAGCTCTCCACGCCCTTGCGTCTTTTTTTTTTTTTCTGATTAAAGGTTGCAACCTGAGCTAGCTTCTTTTGCCCATGTTCGTCATTTTCAGAGGGTTGATTTCTCCGTGTTGCTTTTTCCCCAGGTCTCCACGCCCTTGTGTGTTTCTTTTGCTTAAAGTTTGCCACCTGAAGCCAGCCTCTCTTGCCCATCTTCCTCAGTTTCAGAGGGTAGATATTTCAGGGTTGCTTTTTCCCCAGGTCTCCACGCCTTTGGGTTTTGTTTTTGCTTAACGATTGCCACCTGAGGTAGCCTCTGTTGCCCATCTTCCTCAGTTTCAGAGGGTGGATTTCTCCGTGTTGCTTTTTCCCCAGGTCTCCACGCCCTTGTGTGTTTCTTTTGCTTAACGATTGCCACCTGAGGTAGCCTCTGTTGCCCATCCTCGTCAGTTTCAGAGGGTAGATTTCTCAGTGCTGCTTTTTCCCCAGGTCTCCACGCCCTTGTGTGTTTCTTTTGCTTAAAGTTTGCCACCTGAAGCCAGCCTCTCTTGCCCATCTTCCTCAGTTTCAGAGGGTAGATATTTCAGGGTTGCTTTTTCCCCAGGTCTCCACGCCTTTGGGTTTTGTTTTTGCTTAACGATTGCCACCTGAGCTAGCCTCTGTTGCCCATCTTCCTCAATTTCAGAGGGTTGATATTTCAGGGTTGCTTTTTCCAAAGGTCTCCACGCCCTTGTGTGTTTCTTTTGCTTAACGATTTCCACCTGAGGTAGCATCTGTTGCCCATCCTCATCAGTTTCAGAAGGTAGATTTCTCAGTGCTGCTTTTCCCCCAGGTCTCCACGCCCTTGTGTGTTTGTTTTGCTTAAAGTTTGCCACCTGAGCCAGCCTCTCTTGCCCATCTTCCACAGTTTCAGACGGTAGATATTTCAGGGTTGCTTTTTCCCCAGGTCTCCACGCCTTTGGGTTTCGTTTTTGCTTAAGGATTGCCACCTGAGGTAGCCTCTGTTGCCCATCTTCCTCAGTTTCAGAGGGTGGATTTCTCCGTGTTGCTTTTTCCACAGGTCTCCAAGCCCTTGTGTGTTTCTTTTGCTTAACGATTGCCACCTGACCTAGCCTCTGTTGCCCATCCTCGTCAGTTTCAGAGGGTAGATTTCCCCGTGTTGCTTTTTCCCCAGGTCTCCACGACCTTGTGTGTTTCTTTTGCTTGACGTTTGCCACCTGAAGCCAGCCTCTCTTGCCCATCTTCCTCAGTTTCAGAGGGTAGATATTTCAGGGTTGCTGTTTCCCCAGGTCACCACGCCCTTTTGTGTTTCTTTTGCTTAACGATTGCCACCTGAAGCCAGCCTCTCTTGCCCATCTTCCTCAGTTTCTGAGGGTGGATTTCTCCGTGTTGCTTTTTCCCCATGTCTCCACGCCCTTGTGTGTTTCTTTTGCTTGAAGATTGCCACCTGAGCTAGCCTCTGTTGCCCATCTTCGTCCGTTTCAGAGGGTGGATTTCTCAGTGTTGCCTTTTCGCCAGCTCCCCACGCCCTTGTGTGTTTCTTTTGCTTAAAGATTGTCACCTGAGCTAGGCACTGTTGCCCTGCTTCCTCAGTTTCAGAGGGTACCTTTTTCAGGGTAGCTTTTTGACCGGGTCTCCTCGCCATTGTATTTTTCTATTTCACTTTTTTTGCATAAAGATTGGCACCTGAGCTAGCCTCTGTTGCCCATCTCCTTCGGTTTCAGAGGGTAGATTTCTCAGTGTTTGTTTTTCGCCAGCTCTCCACGCCCTTGCGTCTTTTTTTTTTCTGCTTAAAGGTTGCAACCTGAGCTAGCTTCTTTTGCCCATGTTCGTCCGTTTCAGAGGGTGGATTTCTCAGTGTTGCCTTTTCGCCAGCTCCACACGCCCTTGTGTGTTTCTTTTGCTTAAAGTTTGTCACTTGAGCTAGGCACTGTTGCCCTGCTTCCTCAGTTTCAGAGGGTACCTTTTTCAGGGTAGCTTTTTGACCTGGTCTCCTCGCCATTGTATTTTTCTATTTCACTTTTTTTGCATAAAGATTGCCACCTGAGCTAGCCTCTGTTGCCCATCTTCTGCGGTTTCAGAGGGTAGATTTCTCAGTGTTTCTTTTTCGCCAGCTCTCCACGCCATTGCGTCTTTTTTTTTTTCTGATTAAAGGTTGCAACCTGAGCTAGCTTCTTTTGCCCATGTTCGTCATTTTCAGAGGGTTGATTTCTCCGTGTTGCTTTTTCGCCAGGTCTCCACGCCCTTGTGTGTTTCTTTTGCTTAACGATTGCCACCTGAGGTGGCCTCTGTTGCCCATCCTCATCAGTTTCAGAAGGTAGATTTCTCAGTGCTGCTTTTCCCCCAGGTCTCCACGCCCTTGTGTGTTTCTTTTGCTTAAAGTTTGCCACCTGAAGCCAGCCTCTCTTGCCCATCTTCCTCAGTTTCAGAGGGTAGATATTTCAGGGTTGCTTTTTCCCCAGGTCTCCACGCCTTTGGGTTTTGTTTTTGCTTAACGATTGCCACCTGAGGTAGCCTCTGTTGCCCATCTTCCTCAGTTTCAGAGGGTGGATTTCTCCGTGTTGCTTTTTCCCCAGGTCTCCACGCCCTTGTGTGTTTCTTTTGCTTAACGATTGCCACCTGAGGTAGCCTCTGTTGCCCATCCTCGTCAGTTTCAGAGGGTAGATTTCTCAGTGCTGCTTTTTCCCCAGGTCTCCACGCCCTTGTGTGTTTCTTTTGCTTAAAGTTTGCCACCTGAAGCCAGCCTCTCTTGCCCATCTTCCTCAGTTTCAGAGGGTAGATATTTCAGGGTTGCTTTTTCCCCAGGTCTCCACGCCTTTGGGTTTTGTTTTTGCTTAACGATTGCCACCTGAGCTAGCCTCTGTTGCCCATCTTCCTCAATTTCAGAGGGTTGATATTTCAGGGTTGCTTTTTCCAAAGGTCTCCACGCCCTTGTGTGTTTCTTTTGCTTAACGATTTCCACCTGAGGTAGCATCTGTTGCCCATCCTCATCAGTTTCAGAAGGTAGATTTCTCAGTGCTGCTTTTCCCCCAGGTCTCCACGCCCTTGTGTGTTTGTTTTGCTTAAAGTTTGCCACCTGAGCCAGCGTCTCTTGCCCATCTTCCACAGTTTCAGACGGTAGATATTTCAGGGTTGCTTTTTCCCCAGGTCTCCACGCCTTTGGGTTTTGTTTTTGCTTAAGGATTGCCACCTGAGGTAGCCTCTGTTGCCCATCTTCCTCAGTTTCAGAGAGTGGATTTCTCCGTGTTGCTTTTTCCCCAGGTCTCCACGCCCTTGTGTGTTTCTTTTGCTTGAAGATTGCCACCTGAGCTAGCCTCTGTTGCCCATCTTCGTCCGTTTCAGAGGGTGGATTTCTCAGTGTTGCCTTTTCGCCAGCTCCCCACGCCCTTGTGTGTTTCTTTTGCTTAAAGATTGTCACCTGAGCTAGGCACTGTTGCCCTGCTTCCTCAGTTTCAGAGGGTACCTTTTTCAGGGTAGCTTTTTGACCGGGTCTCCTCGCCATTGTATTTTTCTATTTCACTTTTTTTGCATAAAGATTGGCACCTGAGCTAGCCTCTGTTGCCCATCTTCTTCGGTTTCAGAGGGTAGATTTCTCAGTGTTTCTTTTTCGCCAGCTCTCCACGCCCTTGCGTCTTTTTTTTTTCTGCTTAAAGGTTGCAACCTGAGCTAGCTTCTTTTGCCCATGTTCGTCAGTTTCAGAGGGTGGATTTCTCCGTGTTGCTTTTTCCCCAGGTCTCCACGCCCTTGTGTGTTTCTTTTGCTTAACGTTTGCCACCTGAAGCCAGCCTCTCTTGCCCATCTTCCTCAGTTTCAGAGGGTAGATATTTCAGGGTTGCTGTTTCCCCAGGTCTCCACGCCCTTTTGTGTTTCTTTTGCTTAACGATTGCCACCTGAAGCCAGCCTCTCTTGCCCATCTTCCTCAGTTTCAGAGGGTGGATTTCTCCGTGTTGCTTTTTCCCCAGGTCTCCACGCCCTTGTGTGTTTCTTTTGCTTAAAGATTGCCACCTGAGCTAGCCTCTGTTGCCCATCTTCGTCCGTTTCAGAGGGTGGATTTCTCAGTGTTGCCTTTTCGCCAGCTCCCCACGCCCTTGTGTGTTTCTTTTGCTTAAAGATTGTCACCTGAGCTAGGCACTGTTGCCCTGCTTCCTCAGTTTCAGAGGGTACCTTTTTCAGGGTAGCTTTTTGACCGGGTCTCCTCGCCATTGTATTTTTCTATTTCACTTTTTTTGCATAAAGATTGGCACCTGAGCTAGCCTCTGTTGCCCATCTTCTTCGGTTTCAGAGGGTAGATTTCTCAGTGTTTCTTTTTCGCCAGCTCTCCACGCCCTTGCGTCTTTTTTTTTTTTCTGATTAAAGGTTGCAACCTGAGCTAGCTTCTTTTGCCCATGTTCGTCATTTTCAGAGTTTTGATTTCTCCGTGTTGCTTTTTCCCCAGGTCTCCACGCCCTTGTGTGTTTCTTTTGCTTAAAGTTTGCCACCTGAAGCCAGCCTCTCTTGCCCATCTTCCTCAGTTTCAGAGGGTAGATATTTCAGGGTTGCTTTTTCCCCAGGTCTCCACGCCTTTGGGTTTTGTTTTTGCTTAACGATTGCCACCTGAGGTAGCCTCTGTTGCCCATCTTCCTCAGTTTCAGAGGGTGGATTTCTCCGTGTTGCTTTTTCCCCAGGTCTCCACGCCCTTGTGTGTTTCTTTTGCTTAACGATTGCCACCTGAGGTAGCCTCTGTTGTCGATCTTCGTCGGTTTCAGAGGGTAGATTTCTCAGTGCTGCTTTTTCCCCAGGTCTCCACGCCCTTGTGTGTTTCTTTTGCTTAAAGTTTGCCACCTGAAGCCAGCCTCTCTTGCCCATCTTCCTCAGTTTCAGAGGGTAGATATTTCAGGGTTGCTTTTTCCCCAGGTCTCCACGCCTTTGGGTTTTGTTTTTGCTTAACGATTGCCACCTGAGCTAGCCTCTGTTGCCCATCTTCCTCAATTTCAGAGGGTTGATATTTCAGGGTTGCTTTTTCCAAAGGTCTCCACGCCCTTGTGTGTTTCTTGTGCTTAACGATTTCCACCTGAGGTAGCATCTGTTGCCCATCCTCATCAGTTTCAGAAGGTAGATTTCTCAGTGCTGCTTTTCCCCCAGGTCTCCACGCCCTTGTGTGTTTGTTTTGCTTAAAGTTTGCCACCTGAGCCAGCCTCTCTTGCCCATCTTCCACAGTTTCAGACGGTAGATATTTCAGGGTTGCTTTTTCCCCAGGTCTCCACGCCTTTGGGTTTTGTTTTTGCTTAACGATTGCCACCTGAGGTAGCCTCTGTTGCCCATCTTCCTCAGTTTCAGAGGGTGGATTTCTCCGTGTTGCTTTTTCCACAGGTCTCCAAGCCCTTGTGTGTTTCTTTTGCTTAACGATTGCCACCTGACCTAGCCTCTGTTGCCCATCCTCGTCAGTTTCAGAGGGTAGATTTCCCCGTGTTGCTTTTTCCCCAGGTCTCCACGCCCTTGTGTGTTTCTTTTGCTTAACGTTTGCCACCTGAAGCCAGCCTCTCTTGCCCATCTTCCTCAGTTTCAGAGGGTAGATATTTCAGGGTTGCTGTTTCCCCAGGTCTCCACGCCCTTTTGTGTTTCTTTTGCTTAACGATTGCCACCTGAAGCCAGCCTCTCTTGCCCATCTTCCTCAGTTTCAGAGGGTAGATATTTCAGGGTTGCTGTTTCCCCAGGTCTCCACGCCCTTGTGTGTTTCTTTTGCTTAAAGATTGCCACCTGAGCTAGCCTCTGTTGCCCATCTTCGTCCGTTTCAGAGGGTGGATTTCTCAGTGTTGCCTTTTCGCCAGCTCCCCACGCCCTTGTGTGTTTCTTTTGCTTAAAGATTGTCACTTGAGCTAGGCACTGTTGCCCTGCTTCCTCAGTTTCAGAGGGTACCTTTTTCAGGGTAGCTTTTTGACCTGGTCTCCTCGGCATTGTATTTTTCTATTTCACTTTTTTTGCATAAAGATTGCCACCTGAGCTAGCCTCTGTTGCCCATCTTCTGCGGTTTCAGAGGGTAGATTTCTCAGTGTTTCTTTTTCGCCAGCTCTCCACGCCCTTGCGTCTTTTTTTTTTTCTGATTAAAGGTTGCAACCTGAGCTAGCTTCTTTTGCCCATGTTCGTCATTTTCAGAGGGTTGATTTCTCCGTGTTGCTTTTTTGCCAGGTCTCCACGCCCTTGTGTGTTTCTTTTGCTTAACGATTGCCACCTGAGGTGGCCTCTGTTGCCCATCCTCATCAGTTTCAGAAGGTAGATTTCTCAGTGCTGCTTTTCCCCCAGGTCTCCACGCCCTTGTGTGTTTCTTTTGCTTAAAGTTTGCCACCTGAAGCCAGCCTCTCTTGCCCATCTTCCTCAGTTTCAGAGGGTAGATATTTCAGGGTTGCTTTTTCCCCAGGTCTCCACGCCTTTGGGTTTTGTTTTTGCTTAACGATTGCCACCTGAGGTAGCCTCTGTTGCCCATCTTCCTCAGTTTCAGAGGGTGGATTTCTCCGTGTTGCTTTTTCCCCAGGTCTCCACGCCCTTGTGTGTTTCTTTTGCTTAACGATTGCCACCTGAGGTAACCTCTGTTGCCCATCCTCGTCAGTTTCAGAGGGTAGATTTCTCAGTGCTGCTTTTTCCCCAGGTCTCCACGCCCTTGTGTGTTTCTTTTGCTTAAAGTTTGCCACCTGAAGCCAGCCTCTCTTGCCCATCTTCCTCAGTTTCAGAGGGTAGATATTTCAGGGTTGCTTTTTCCCCAGGTCTCCACGCCTTTGGGTTTTGTTTTTGCTTAACGATTGCCACCTGAGCTAGCCTCTGTTGCCCATCTTCCTCAATTTCAGAGGGTTGATATTTCAGGGTTGCTTTTTCCAAAGGTCTCCACGCCCTTGTGTGTTTCTTTTGCTTAACGATTTCCACCTGAGGTAGCATCTGTTGCCCATCCTCATCAGTTTCAGAAGGTAGATTTCTCAGTGCTGCTTTTCCCCCAGGTCTCCAAGCCCTTGTGTGTTTGTTTTGCTTAAAGTTTGCCACCTGAGCCAGCCTCTCTTGCCCATCTTCCACAGTTTCAGACGGTAGATATTTCAGGGTTGCTTTTTCCCCAGGTCTCCACGCCTTTGGGTTTTGTTTTTGCTTAAGGATTGCCACCTGAGGTAGCCTCTGTTGCCCATCTTCCTCAGTTTCAGAGAGTGGATTTCTCCGTGTTGCTTTTTCCCCAGGTCTCCACGCCCTTGTGTGTTTCTTTTGCTTGAAGATTGCCACCTGAGCTAGCCTCTGTTGCCCATCTTCGTCCGTTTCAGAGGGTGGATTTCTCAGTGTTGCCTTTTCGCCAGCTCCCCACGCCCTTGTGTGTTTCTTTTGCTTAAAGATTGTCACCTGAGCTAGGCACTGTTGCCCTGCTTCCTCAGTTTCAGAGGGTACCTTTTTCAGGGTAGCTTTTTGACCGGGTCTCCTCGCCATTGTATTTTTCTATTTCACTTTTTTTGCATAAAGATTGGCACCTGAGCTAGCCTCTGTTGCCCATCTTCTTCGGTTTCAGAGGGTAGATTTCTCAGTGTTTCTTTTTCGCCAGCTCTCCACGCCCTTGCGTCTTTTTTTTTTCTGCTTAAAGGTTGCAACCTGAGCTAGCTTCTTTTGCCCATGTTCGTCAGTTTCAGAGGGTGGATTTCTCCGTGTTGCTTTTTCCCCAGGTCTCCACGCCCTTGTGTGTTTCTTTTGCTTAACGTTTGCCACCTGAAGCCAGCCTCTCTTGCCCATCTTCCTCAGTTTCAGAGGGTAGATATTTCAGGGTTGCTGTTTCCCCAGGTCTCCACGCCCTTTTGTGTTTCTTTTGCTTAACGATTGCCACCTGAAGCCAGCCTCTCTTGCCCATCTTCCTCAGTTTCAGAGAGTGGATTTCTCCGTGTTGCTTTTTCCCCAGGTCTCCACGCCCTTGTGTGTTTCTTTTGCTTGAAGATTGCCACCTGAGCTAGCCTCTGTTGCCCATCTTCGTCCGTTTCAGAGGGTGGATTTCTCAGTGTTGCCTTTTCGCCAGCTCCCCACGCCCTTGTGTGTTTCTTTTGCTTAAAGATTGTCACCTGAGCTAGGCACTGTTGCCCTGCTTCCTCAGTTTCAGAGGGTACCTTTTTCAGGGTAGCTTTTTGACCGGGTCTCCTCGCCATTGTATTTTTCTATTTCACTTTTTTTGCATAAAGATTGCCACCTGAGCTAGCCTCTGTTGCCCATCTTCTTCGGTTTCAGAGGGTAGATTTCTCAGTGTTTCTTTTTCGCCAGCTCTCCACGCCCTTGCGTCTTTTTTTTTTTTCTGCTTAAAGGTTGCAACCTGAGCTAGCTTCTTTTGCCCATGTTCGTCATTTTCAGAGGGTTGATTTCTCCGTGTTGCTTTTTCCCCAGGTCTCCACGCCCTTGTGTGTTTCTTTTGCTTAAAGTTTGCCACCTGAAGCCAGCCTCTCTTGCCCATCTTCCTCAGTTTCAGAGGGTAGATATTTCAGGGTTGCTTTTTCCCCAGGTCTCCACGCCTTTGGGTTTTGTTTTTGCTTAACGATTGCCACCTGAGGTAGCCTCTGTTGCCCATCTTCCTCAGTTTCAGAGGGTGGATTTCTCCGTGTTGCTTTTTCCCCAGGTCTCCACGCCCTTGTGTGTTTCTTTTGCTTAACGATTGCCACCTGAGGTAGCCTCTGTTGCCCATCCTCGTCAGTTTCAGAGGGTAGATTTCTCAGTGCTGCTTTTTCCCCAGGTCTCCACGCCCTTGTGTGTTTCTTTTGCTTAAAGTTTGCCACCTGAAGCCAGCCTCTCTTGCCCATCTTCCTCAGTTTCAGAGGGTAGATATTTCAGGGTTGCTTTTTCCCCAGGTCTCCACGCCTTTGGGTTTTGTTTTTGCTTAACGATTGCCACCTGAGCTAGCCTCTGTTGCCCATCTTCCTCAATTTCAGAGGGTTGATATTTCAGGGTTGCTTTTTCCAAAGGTCTCCACGCCCTTGTGTGTTTCTTGTGCTTAACGATTTCCACCTGAGGTAGCATCTGTTGCCCATCCTCATCAGTTTCAGAAGGTAGATTTCTCAGTGCTGCTTTTCCCCCAGGTCTCCACGCCCTTGTGTGTTTGTTTTGCTTAAAGTTTGCCACCTGAGCCAGCCTCTCTTGCCCATCTTCCACAGTTTCAGACGGTAGATATTTCAGGGTTGCTTTTTCCCCAGGTCTCCACGCCTTTGGGTTTTGTTTTTGCTTAACGATTGCCACCTGAGGTAGCCTCTGTTGCCCATCTTCCTCAGTTTCAGAGGGTGGATTTCTCCGTGTTGCTTTTTCCACAGGTCTCCAAGCCCTTGTGTGTTTCTTTTGCTTAACGATTGCCACCTGACCTAGCCTCTGTTGCCCATCCTCGTCAGTTTCAGAGGGTAGATTTCCCCGTGTTGCTTTTTCCCCAGGTCTCCACGCCCTTGTGTGTTTCTTTTGCTTAACGTTTGCCACCTGAAGCCAGCCTCTCTTGCCCATCTTCCTCAGTTTCAGAGGGTAGATATTTCAGGGTTGCTGTTTCCCCAGGTCTCCACGCCCTTTTGTGTTTCTTTTGCTTAACGATTGCCACCTGAAGCCAGCCTCTCTTGCCCATCTTCCTCAGTTTCAGAGGGTAGATATTTCAGGGTTGCTGTTTCCCCAGGTCTCCACGCCCTTGTGTGTTTCTTTTGCTTAAAGATTGCCACCTGAGCTAGCCTCTGTTGCCCATCTTCGTCCGTTTCAGAGGGTGGATTTCTCAGTGTTGCCTTTTCGCCAGCTCCCCACGCCCTTGTGTGTTTCTTTTGCTTAAAGATTGTCACTTGAGCTAGGCACTGTTGCCCTGCTTCCTCAGTTTCAGAGGGTACCTTTTTCAGGGTAGCTTTTTGACCTGGTCTCCTCGGCATTGTATTTTTCTATTTCACTTTTTTTGCATAAAGATTGCCACCTGAGCTAGCCTCTGTTGCCCATCTTCTGCGGTTTCAGAGGGTAGATTTCTCAGTGTTTCTTTTTCGCCAGCTCTCCACGCCCTTGCGTCTTTTTTTTTTTCTGATTAAAGGTTGCAACCTGAGCTAGCTTCTTTTGCCCATGTTCGTCATTTTCAGAGGGTTGATTTCTCCGTGTTGCTTTTTTGCCAGGTCTCCACGCCCTTGTGTGTTTCTTTTGCTTAACGATTGCCACCTGAGGTGGCCTCTGTTGCCCATCCTCATCAGTTTCAGAAGGTAGATTTCTCAGTGCTGCTTTTCCCCCAGGTCTCCACGCCCTTGTGTGTTTCTTTTGCTTAAAGTTTGCCACCTGAAGCCAGCCTCTCTTGCCCATCTTCCTCAGTTTCAGAGGGTAGATATTTCAGGGTTGCTTTTTCCCCAGGTCTCCACGCCTTTGGGTTTTGTTTTTGCTTAACGATTGCCACCTGAGGTAGCCTCTGTTGCCCATCTTCCTCAGTTTCAGAGGGTGGATTTCTCCGTGTTGCTTTTTCCCCAGGTCTCCACGCCCTTGTGTGTTTCTTTTGCTTAACGATTGCCACCTGAGGTAACCTCTGTTGCCCATCCTCGTCAGTTTCAGAGGGTAGATTTCTCAGTGCTGCTTTTTCCCCAGGTCTCCACGCCCTTGTGTGTTTCTTTTGCTTAAAGTTTGCCACCTGAAGCCAGCCTCTCTTGCCCATCTTCCTCAGTTTCAGAGGGTAGATATTTCAGGGTTGCTTTTTCCCCAGGTCTCCACGCCTTTGGGTTTTGTTTTTGCTTAACGATTGCCACCTGAGCTAGCCTCTGTTGCCCATCTTCCTCAATTTCAGAGGGTTGATATTTCAGGGTTGCTTTTTCCAAAGGTCTCCACGCCCTTGTGTGTTTCTTTTGCTTAACGATTTCCACCTGAGGTAGCATCTGTTGCCCATCCTCATCAGTTTCAGAAGGTAGATTTCTCAGTGCTGCTTTTCCCCCAGGTCTCCAAGCCCTTGTGTGTTTGTTTTGCTTAAAGTTTGCCACCTGAGCCAGCCTCTCTTGCCCATCTTCCACAGTTTCAGACGGTAGATATTTCAGGGTTGCTTTTTCCCCAGGTCTCCACGCCTTTGGGTTTTGTTTTTGCTTAAGGATTGCCACCTGAGGTAGCCTCTGTTGCCCATCTTCCTCAGTTTCAGAGAGTGGATTTCTCCGTGTTGCTTTTTCCCCAGGTCTCCACGCCCTTGTGTGTTTCTTTTGCTTGAAGATTGCCACCTGAGCTAGCCTCTGTTGCCCATCTTCGTCCGTTTCAGAGGGTGGATTTCTCAGTGTTGCCTTTTCGCCAGCTCCCCACGCCCTTGTGTGTTTCTTTTGCTTAAAGATTGTCACCTGAGCTAGGCACTGTTGCCCTGCTTCCTCAGTTTCAGAGGGTACCTTTTTCAGGGTAGCTTTTTGACCGGGTCTCCTCGCCATTGTATTTTTCTATTTCACTTTTTTTGCATAAAGATTGGCACCTGAGCTAGCCTCTGTTGCCCATCTTCTTCGGTTTCAGAGGGTAGATTTCTCAGTGTTTGTTTTTCGCCAGCTCTCCACGCCCTTGCGTCTTTTTTTTTTCTGCTTAAAGGCTGCAACCTGAGCTAGCTTCTTTTGCCCATGTTCGTCAGTTTCAGAGGGTGGATTTCTCCGTGTTGCTTTTTCCCCAGGTCTCCACGCCCTTGTGTGTTTCTTTTGCTTAACGTTTGCCACCTGAAGCCAGCCTCTCTTGCCCATCTTCCTCAGTTTCAGAGGGTAGATATTTCAGGGTTGCTGTTTCCCCAGGTCTCCACGCCCTTTTGTGTTTCTTTTGCTTAACGATTGCCACCTGAAGCCAGCCTCTCTTGCCCATCTTCCTCAGTTTCAGACAGTGGATTTCTCCGTGTTGCTTTTTCCCCAGGTCTCCACGCCCTTGTGTGTTTCTTTTGCTTGAAGATTGCCACCTGAGCTAGCCTCTGTTGCCCATCTTCGTCCGTTTCAGAGGGTGGATTTCTCAGTGTTGCCTTTTCGCCAGCTCCCCACGCCCTTGTGTGTTTCTTTTGCTTAAAGATTGTCACCTGAGCTAGGCACTGTTGCCCTGCTTCCTCAGTTTCAGAGGGTACCTTTTTCAGGGTAGCTTTTTGACCGGGTCTCCTCGCCATTGTATTTTTCTATTTCACTTTTTTTGCATAAAGATTGGCACCTGAGCTAGCCTCTGTTGCCCATCTTCTTCGGTTTCAGAGGGTAGATTTCTCAGTGTTTCTTTTTCGCCAGCTCTCCACGCCCTTGTGTCTTTTTTTTTTTTCTGATTAAAGGTTGCAACCTGAGCTAGCTTCTTTTGCCCATGTTCGTCATTTTCAGAGGGTTGATTTCTCCGTGTTGCTTTTTCCCCAGGTCTCCACGCCCTTGTGTGTTTCTTTTGCTTAAAGTTTGCCACCTGAAGCCAGCCTCTCTTGCCCATCTTCCTCAGTTTCAGAGGGTAGATATTTCAGGGTTGCTTTTTCCCCAGGTCTCCACGCCTTTGTGTTTTGTTTTTGCTTAACGATTGCCACCTGAGGTAGCCTCTGTTGCCCATCTTCCTCAGTTTCAGAGGGTGGATTTCTCCGTGTTGCTTTTTCCCCAGGTCTCCACGCCCTTGTGTGTTTCTTTTGCTTAACGATTGCCACCTGAGTTAGCCTCTGTTGCCCATCCTCGTCAGTTTCAGAGGGTAGATTTCTCAGTGCTGCTTTTTCCCCAGGTCTCCAAGCCCTTGTGTGTTTCTTTTGTTTAAAGTTTGCCACCTGAAGCCAGCCTCTCTTGCCCAACTTCCTCAGTTTCAGAGGGTAGATATTTCAGGGTTGCTTTTTCCCCAGGTCTCCACGCCTTTGGGTTTTGTTTTTGCTTAACGATTGCCACCTGAGCTAGCCTCTGTTGCCCATCTTCCTCAATTTCAGAGGGTTGATATTTCAGGGTTGCTTTTTCCAAAGGTCTCCACGACCTTGTGTGTTTCTTTTGCTTAACGATTGCCACCTGAGGTAGCCTCTGTTGCCCATCCTCGTCAGTTTCAGAGGGTAGATTTCCCCGTGTTGCTTTTTCCCCAGGTCTCCACGCCCTTGTGTGTTTCTTTTGCTTAACGTTTGCCACCTGAAGCCAGCCTCTCTTGCCCATCTTCCTCAGTTTCAGAGGGTAGATATTTCAGGGTTGCTGTTTCCCCAGGTCTCCACGCCCTTTTGTGTTTCTTTTGCTTAACGATTGCCACCTGAAGCCAGCCTCTCTTGCCCATCTTCCTCAGTTTCAGAGGGTGGATTTCTCCGTGTTGCTTTTTCCCCAGGTCTCCACGCCCTTGTGTGTTTCTTTTGCTTGAAGATTGCCACCTGAGCTAGCCTCTGTTGCCCATCTTCGTCCGTTTCAGAGGGTGGATTTCTCAGTGTTGCCTTTTCGCCAGCTCCCCACGCCCTTGTGTGTTTCTTTTGCTTAAAGATTGTCACCTGAGCTAGGCACTGTTGCCCTGCGTCCTCAGTTTCAGAGGGTACCTTTTTCAGGGTAGCTTTTTGACCGGGTCTCCTCGCCATTGTATTTTTCTATTTCACTTTTTTTGCATAAAGATTGGCACCTGAGCTAGCCTCTGTTGCCCATCTCCTTCGGTTTCAGAGGGTAGATTTCTCAGTGTTTCTTTTTCGCCAGCTCTCCACGCCCTTGCGTCTTTTTTTTTTCTGCTTAAAGGTTGCAACCTGAGCTAGCTTCTTTTGCCCATGTTCGTCAGTTTCAGAGGGTGGATTTCTCCGTGTTGCTTTTTCCCCAGGTCTCCACGCCCTTGTGTGTTTCTTTTGCTTAACGTTTGCCACCTGAAGCCAGCCTCTCTTGCCCATCTTCCTCAGTTTCAGAGGGTAGATATTTCAGGGTTGCTGTTTCCCCAGGTCTCCACGCCCTTTTGTGTTTCTTTTGCTTAACGATTGCCACCTGAAGCCAGCCTCTCTTGCCCATCTTCCTCAGTTTCAGAGGGTGGATTTCTCCGTGTTGCTTTTTCCCCAGGTCTCCACGCCCTTGTGTGTTTCTTTTGCTTGAAGATTGCCACCTGAGCTAGCCTCTGTTGCCCATCTTCGTCCGTTTCAGAGGGTGGATTTCTCAGTGTTGCCTTTTCGCCAGCTCCCCACGCCCTTGTGTGTTTCTTTTGCTTAAAGATTGTCACCTGAGCTAGGCACTGTTGCCCTGCTTCCTCAGTTTCAGAGGGTACCTTTTTCAGGGTAGCTTTTTGACCGGGTCTCCTCGCCATTGTATTTTTCTATTTCACTTTTTTTGCATAAAGATTGGCACCTGAGCTAGCCTCTGTTGCCCATCTCCTTCGGTTTCAGAGGGTAGATTTCTCAGTGTTTGTTTTTCGCCAGCTCTCCACGCCCTTGCGTCTTTTTTTTTTCTGCTTAAAGGTTGCAACCTGAGCTAGCTTATTTTGCCCATGTTCGTCAGTTTCAGAGGGTGGATTTCTCCGTGTTGCTTTTTCCCCAGGTCTCCACGCCCTTGTGTGTTTCTTTTGCTTAACGTTTGCCACCTGAAGCCAGCCTCTCTTGCCCATCTTCCTCAGTTTCAGAGGGTAGATATTTCAGGGTTGCTGTTTCCCCAGGTCTCCACGCCCTTTTGTGTTTCTTTTGCTTAACGATTGCCACCTGAAGCCAGCCTCTCTTGCCCATCTTCCTCAGTTTCAGAGGGTGGATTTCTCCGTGTTGCTTTTTCCCCAGGTCTCCACGCCCTTGTGTGTTTCTTTTGCTTGAAGATTGCCACCTGAGCTAGCCTCTGTTGCCCATCCTCGTCCGTTTCAGAGGGTGGATTTCTCAGTGTTGCCTTTTCGCCAGCTCCCCACGCCCTTGTGTGTTTCTTTTGCTTAAAGATTGTCACCTGAGCTAGGCACTGTTGCCCTGCTTCCTCAGTTTCAGAGGGTACCTTTATCAGGGTAGCTTTTTGACCTGGTCTCCTCGCCATTGTATTTTTCTATTTCACTTTTTTTGCATAAAGATTGCCACCTGAGCTAGCCTCTGTTGCCCATCTTCTTCGGTTTCAGAGGGTAGATTTCTCAGTGTTTCTTTTTCGCCAGCTCTCCACGCCCTTGCGTCTTTTTTTTTTTTCTGATTAAAGGTTGCAACCTGAGCTAGCTTCTTTTGCGCATGTTCGTCATTTTCAGAGGGTTGATTTCACCGTGTTGCTTTTTCCCCAGGTCTCCACGCCCTTGTGTGTTTCTTTTGCTTAAAGTTTGCCAGCTGAAGCCAGCCTCTCTTGCCCATCTTCCTCAGTTTCAGAGGGTAGATATTTCAGGGTTGCTTTTTCCCCAGGTCTCCACGCCTTTGGGTTTTGTTTTTGCTTAACGATTGCCACCTGAGCTAGCCTCTGTTGCCCATCTTCCTCAATTTCAGAGGGTTGATATTTCAGGGTTGCTTTTTCCAAAGGTCTCCACGCCCTTGTGTGTTTCTTTTGCTTAACGATTTCCACCTGAGGTAGCATCTGTTGCCCATCCTCATCAGTTTCAGAAGGTAGATTTCTCAGTGCTGCTTTTCCCCCAGGTCTCCACGCCCTTGTGTGTTTCTTTTGCTTAACGTTTGCCACCTGAAGCCAGCCTCTCTTGCCCATCTTCCTCAGTTTCAGAGGGTAGATATTTCAGGGTTGCTGTTTCCCCAGGTCTCCACGCCCTTTTGTGTTTCTTTTGCTTAACGATTGCCACCTGAAGCCAGCCTCTCTTGCCCATCTTCCTCAGTTTCAGAGGGTGGATTTCTCCGTGTTGCTTTTTCCCCAGGTCTCCACGCCCTTGTGTGTTTCTTTTGCTTGAAGATTGCCACCTGAGCTAGCCTCTGTTGCCCATCTTCGTCCGTTTCAGAGGGTGGATTTCTCAGTGTTGCCTTTTCGCCAGCTCCCCACGCCCTTGTGTGTTTCTTTTGCTTAAAGATTGTCACCTGAGCTAGGCACTGTTGCCCTGCTTCCTCAGTTTCAGAGGGTACCTTTTTCAGGGTAGCTTTTTGACCGGGTCTCCTCGCCATTGTATTTTTCTATTTCACTTTTTTTGCATAAAGATTGGCACCTGAGCTAGCCTCTGTTGCCCATCTCCTTCGGTTTCAGAGGGTAGATTTCTCAGTGTTTGTTTTTCGCCAGCTCTCCACGCCCTTGCGTCTTTTTTTTTTCTGCTTAAAGGTTGCAACCTGAGCTAGCTTCTTTTGCCCATGTTCGTCAGTTTCAGAGGGTGGATTTCTCCGTGTTGCTGTTTCCCCAGGTCTCCACGCCCTTGTGTGTTTCTTTTGCTTAACGTTTGCCACCTGAAGCCAGCCTCTCTTGCCCATCTTCCTCAGTTTCAGAGGGTAGATATTTCAGGGTTGCTTTTTCCCCAGGTCTCCACGCCTTTGGGTTTTGTTTTTGCTTAACGATTGCCACCTGAGGTAGCCTCTGTTGCCCATCTTCTTCGGTTTCAGAGGGTAGATTTCTCAGTGTTTCTTTTTCGCCAGCTCTCCACGCCCTTGCGTCTTTTTTTTTTTTCTGATTAAAGGTTGCAACCTGAGCTAGCTTCTTTTGCCCATGTTCGTCATTTTCAGAGGGTTGATTTCTCCGTGTTGCTTTTTCCCCAGGTCTCCACGCCCTTGTGTGTTTCTTTTGCTTAAAGTTTGCCACCTGAAGCCAGCCTCTCTTGCCCATCTTCCTCAGTTTCAGAGGGTAGATATTTCAGGGTTGCTTTTTCCCCAGGTCTCCACGCCTTTGGGTTTTGTTTTTGCTTAACGATTGCCACCTGAGGTAGCCTCTGTTGCCCATCTTCCTCAGTTTCAGAGGGTGGATTTCTCCGTGTTGCTTTTTCCCCAGGTCTCCACGCCCTTGTGTGTTTCTTTTGCTTAACGATTGCCACCTGAGGTAGCCTCTGTTGCCCATCCTCGTCAGTTTCAGAGGGTAGATTTCTCAGTGCTGCTTTTTCCCCAGGTCTCCACGCCCTTGTGTGTTTCTTTTGCTTAAAGTTTGCCACCTGAAGCCAGCCTCTCTTGCCCATCTTCCTCAGTTTCAGAGGGTAGATATTTCAGGGTTGCTTTTTCCCCAGGTCTCCACGCCTTTGGGTTTTGTTTTTGCTTAACGATTGCCACCTGAGCTAGCCTCTGTTGCCCATCTTCCTCAATTTCAGAGGGTTGATATTTCAGGGTTGCTTTTTCCAAAGGTCTCCACGCCCTTGTGTGTTTCTTTTGCTTAACGATTTCCACCTGAGGTAGCATCTGTTGCCCATCCTCATCAGTTTCAGAAGGTAGATTTCTCAGTGCTGCTTTTCCCCCAGGTCTCCACGCCCTTGTGTGTTTGTTTTGCTTAAATTTTGCCACCTGAGCCAGCCTCTCTTGCCCATCTTCCACAGTTTCAGACGGTAGATATTTCAGGGTTGCTTTTTCCCCAGGTCTCCACGCCTTTGGGTTTTGTTTTTGCTTAAGGATTGCCACCTGAGGTAGCCTCTGTTGCCCATCTTCCTCAGTTTCAGAGGGTGGATTTCTCCGTGTTGCTTTTTCCACAGGTCTCCAAGCCCTTGTGTGTTTCTTTTGCTTAACGATTGCCACCTGACCTAGCCTCTGTTGCCCATCCTCGTCAGTTTCAGAGGGTAGATTTCCCCGTGTTGCTTTTTCCCCAGGTCTCCACGCCCTTGTGTGTTTCTTTTGCTTAACGTTTGCCACCTGAAGCCAGCCTCTCTTGCCCATCTTCCTCAGTTTCAGAGGGTAGATATTTCAGGGTTGCTGTTTCCCCAGGTCTCCACGCCCTTTTGTGTTTCTTTTGCTTAACGATTGCCACCTGAAGCCAGCCTCTCTTGCCCATCTTCCTCAGTTTCAGAGGGTGGATTTCTCCGTGTTGCTTTTTCCCCAGGTCTCCACGCCCTTGTGTGTTTCTTTTGCTTGAAGATTGCCACCTGAGCTAGCCTCTGTTGCCCATCTTCGTCCGTTTCAGAGGGTGGATTTCTCAGTGTTGCCTTTTCGCCAGCTCCCCACGCCCTTGTGTGTTTCTTTTGCTTAAAGATTGTCACCTGAGCTAGGCACTGTTGCCCTGCTTCCTCAGTTTCAGAGGGTACCTTTTTCAGGGTAGCTTTTTGACCGGGTCTCCTCGCCATTGTATTTTTCTATTTCACTTTTTTTGCATAAAGATTGGCACCTGAGCTAGCCTCTGTTGCCCATCTCCTTCGGTTTCAGAGGGTAGATTTCTCAGTGTTTCTTTTTCGCCAGCTCTCCACGCCCTTGCGTCTTTTTTTTTTCTGCTTAAAGGTTGCAACCTGAGCTAGCTTCTTTTGCCCATGTTCGTCAGTTTCAGAGGGTGGATTTCTCCGTGTTGCTTTTTCCCCAGGTCTCCACGCCCTTGTGTGTTTCTTTTGCTTAACGTTTGCCACCTGAAGCCAGCCTCTCTTGCCCATCTTCCTCAGTTTCAGAGGGTAGATATTTCAGGGTTGCTGTTTCCCCAGGTCTCCACGCCCTTTTGTGTTTCTTTTGCTTCACGATTGCCACCTGAAGCCAGCCTCTCTTGCCCATCTTCCTCAGTTTCAGAGGGTGGATTTCTCCGTGTTGCTTTTTCCCCAGGTCTCCACGCCCTTGTGTGTTTCTTTTGCTTAAAGATTGCCACCTGAGCTAGCCTCTGTTGCCCATCCTCGTCAGTTTCAGAGGGTGGATTTCTCAGTGTTGCCTTTTCGCCAGCTCCCCACGCCCTTGTGTGTTTCTTTTGCTTAAAGTTTGCCACCTGAAGCCAGGCACTGTTGCCCTGCTTCCTCAGTTTCAGAGGGTACCTTTTTCAGGGTAGCTTTTTGACCTGGTCTCCACGCCTTTGGGTTTTGTTTTTGCTTAACGATTGCCACCTGAGCTAGCCTCTGTTGCCCATCTTCGTCCGTTTCAGAGGGTGGATTTCTCAGTGTTGCCTTTTCGCCAGCTCCCCACGCCCTTGTGTGTTTCTTTTGCTTAAAGATTGTCACCTGAGCTAGGCACTGTTGCCCTGCTTCCTCAGTTTCAGAGGGTACCTTTTTCAGGGTAGCTTTTTGACCGGGTCTCCTCGCCATTGTATTTTTCTATTTCACTTTTTTTGCATAAAGATTGGCACCTGAGCTAGCCTCTGTTGCCCATCTCCTTCGGTTTCAGAGGGTAGATTTCTCAGTGTTTGTTTTTCGCCAGCTCTCCACGCCCTTGCGTCTTTTTTTTTTCTGCTTAAAGGTTGCAACCTGAGCTAGCTTCTTTTGCCCATGTTCGTCAGTTTCAGAGGGTGGATTTCTCCGTGTTGCTTTTTCCCCAGGTCTCCACGCCCTTGTGTGTTTCTTTTGCTTAACGTTTGCCACCTGAAGCCAGCCTCTCTTGCCCATCTTCCTCAGTTTCAGAGGGTAGATATTTCAGGGTTGCTGTTTCCCCAGGTCTCCACGCCCTTTTGTGTTTCTTTTGCTTAACGATTGCCACCTGAAGCCAGCCTCTCTTGCCCATCTTCCTCAGTTTCAGAGGGTGGATTTCTCCGTGTTGCTTTTTCCCCAGGTCTCCACGCCCTTGTGTGTTTCTTTTGCTTAAAGATTGCCACCTGAGCTAGCCTCTGTTGCCCATCTTCGTCCGTTTCAGAGGGTGGATTTCTCAGTGTTGCCTTTTCGCCAGCTCCCCACGCCCTTGTGTGTTTCTTTTGCTTAAAGATTGTCACCTGAGCTAGGCACTGTTGCCCTGCTTCCTCAGTTTCAGAGGGTACCTTTTTCAGGGTAGCTTTTTGACCTGGTCTCCTCGCCATTGTATTTTTCTATTTCACTTTTTTTGCATAAAGATTGCCACCTGAGCTAGCCTCTGTTGCCCATCTTCTTCGGTTTCAGAGGGTAGATTTCTCAGTGTTTCTTTTTCGCCAGCTCTCCACGCCCTTGCGTCTTTTTTTTTTTTCTGATTAAAGGTTGCAACCTGAGCTAGCTTCTTTTGCCCATGTTCGTCATTTTCAGAGGGTTGATTTCTCCGTGTTGCTTTTTCCCCAGGTCTCCACGCCCTTGTGTGTTTCTTTTGCTTAAAGTTTGCCACCTGAAGCCAGCCTCTCTTGCCCATCTTCCTCAGTTTCAGAGGGTAGATATTTCAGGGTTGCTTTTTCCCCAGGTCTCCACGCCTTTGGGTTTTGTTTTTGCTTAACGATTGCCACCTGAGCTAGCCTCTGTTGCCCATCTTCCTCAATTTCAGAGGGTTGATATTTCAGGGTTGCTTTTTCCAAAGGTCTCCACGCCCTTGTGTGTTTCTTTTGCTTAACGATTTCCACCTGAGGTAGCATCTGTTGCCCATCCTCATCAGTATCAGAAGGTAGATTTCTCAGTGCTGCTTTTCCCCCAGGTCTCCACGCCCTTGTGTGTTTCTTTTGCTTAACGTTTGCCACCTGAAGCCAGCCTCTCTTGCCCATCTTCCTCAGTTTCAGAGGCTAGATATTTCAGGGTTGCTGTTTCCCCAGGTCTCCACGCCCTTTTGTGTTTCTTTTGCTTAACGATTGCCACCTGAAGCCAGCCTCTCTTGCCCATCTTCCTCAGTTTCAGAGGGTGGATTTCTCCGTGTTGCTTTTTCCCCAGGTCTCCACGCCCTTGTGTGTTTCTTTTGCTTAAAGATTGCCACCTGAGCTAGCCTCTGTTGCCCATCCTCGTCAGTTTCAGAGGGTGGATTTCTCAGTGTTGCCTTTTCGCCAGCTCCCCACGCCCTTGTGTGTTTCTTTTGCTTAAAGTTTGCCACCTGAAGCCAGGCACTGTTGCCCTGCTTCCTCAGTTTCAGAGGGTACCTTTTTCAGGGTAGCTTTTTGACCTGGTCTCCACGCCTTTGGGTTTTGTTTTTGCTTAACGATTGCCACCTGAGCTAGCCTCTGTTGCCCATCTTCGTCCGTTTCAGAGGGTGGATTTCTCAGTGTTGCCTTTTCGCCAGCTCCCCACGCCCTTGTGTGTTTCTTTTGCTTAAAGATTGTCACCTGAGCTAGGCACTGTTGCCCTGCTTCCTCAGTTTCAGAGGGTACCTTTTTCAGGGTAGCTTTTTGACCGGGTCTCCTCGCCATTGTATTTTTCTATTTCACTTTTTTTGCATAAAGATTGGCACCTGAGCTAGCCTCTGTTGCCCATCTCCTTCGGTTTCAGAGGGTAGATTTCTCAGTGTTTGTTTTTCGCCAGCTCTCCACGCCCTTGCGTCTTTTTTTTTTCTGCTTAAAGGTTGCAACCTGAGCTAGCTTCTTTTGCCCATGTTCGTCAGTTTCAGAGGGTGGATTTCTCCGTGTTGCTTTTTCCCCAGGTCTCCACGCCCTTGTGTGTTTCTTTTGCTTAACGTTTGCCACCTGAAGCCAGCCTCTCTTGCCCATCTTCCTCAGTTTCAGAGGGTAGATATTTCAGGGTTGCTGTTTCCCCAGGTCTCCACGCCCTTTTGTGTTTCTTTTGCTTAACGATTGCCACCTGAAGCCAGCCTCTCTTGCCCATCTTCCTCAGTTTCAGAGGGTGGATTTCTCCGTGTTGCTTTTTCCCCAGGTCTCCACGCCCTTGTGTGTTTCTTTTGCTTAAAGATTGCCACCTGAGCTAGCCTCTGTTGCCCATCTTCGTCCGTTTCAGAGGGTGGATTTCTCAGTGTTGCCTTTTCGCCAGCTCCCCACGCCCTTGTGTGTTTCTTTTGCTTAAAGATTGTCACCTGAGCTAGGCACTGTTGCCCTGCTTCCTCAGTTTCAGAGGGTACCTTTTTCAGGGTAGCTTTTTGACCTGGTCTCCTCGCCATTGTATTTTTCTATTTCACTTTTTTTGCATAAAGATTGCCACCTGAGCTAGCCTCTGTTGCCCATCTTCTTCGGTTTCAGAGGGTAGATTTCTCAGTGTTTCTTTTTCGCCAGCTCTCCACGCCCTTGCGTCTTTTTTTTTTTTCTGATTAAAGGTTGCAACCTGAGCTAGCTTCTTTTGCCCATGTTCGTCATTTTCAGAGGGTTGATTTCTCCGTGTTGCTTTTTCCCCAGGTCTCCACGCCCTTGTGTGTTTCTTTTGCTTAAAGTTTGCCACCTGAAGCCAGCCTCTCTTGCCCATCTTCCTCAGTTTCAGAGGGTAGATATTTCAGGGTTGCTTTTTCCCCAGGTCTCCACGCCTTTGGGTTTTGTTTTTGCTTAACGATTGCCACCTGAGCTAGCCTCTGTTGCCCATCTTCCTCAATTTCAGAGGGTTGATATTTCAGGGTTGCTTTTTCCAAAGGTCTCCACGCCCTTGTGTGTTTCTTTTGCTTAACGATTTCCACCTGAGGTAGCATCTGTTGCCCATCCTCATCAGTATCAGAAGGTAGATTTCTCAGTGCTGCTTTTCCCCCAGGTCTCCACGCCCTTGTGTGTTTCTTTTGCTTAACGTTTGCCACCTGAAGCCAGCCTCTCTTGCCCATCTTCCTCAGTTTCAGAGGGTAGATATTTCAGGGTTGCTGTTTCCCCAGGTCTCCACGCCCTTTTGTGTTTCTTTTGCTTAACGATTGCCACCTGAAGCCAGCCTCTCTTGCCCATCTTCCTCAGTTTCAGAGGGTGGATTTCTCCGTGTTGCTTTTTCCCCAGGTCTCCACGCCCTTGTGTGTTTCTTTTGCTTGAAGATTGCCACCTGAGCTAGCCTCTGTTGCCCATCTTCGTCCGTTTCAGAGGGTGGATTTCTCAGTGTTGCCTTTTCGCCAGCTCCCCACGCCCTTGTGTGTTTCTTTTGCTTAAAGATTGTCACCTGAGCTAGGCACTGTTGCCCTGCTTCCTCAGTTTCAGAGGGTACCTTTTTCAGGGTAGCTTTTTGACCGGGTCTCCTCGCCATTGTATTTTTCTATTTCACTTTTTTTGCATAAAGATTGGCACCTGAGCTAGCCTCTGTTGCCCATCTCCTTCGGTTTCAGAGGGTAGATTTCTCAGTGTTTGTTTTTCGCCAGCTCTCCACGCCCTTGCGTCTTTTTTTTTTCTGCTTAAAGGTTGCAACCTGAGCTAGCTTCTTTTGCCCATGTTCGTCAGTTTCAGAGGGTGGATTTCTCCGTGTTGCTTTTTCCCCAGGTCTCCACGCCCTTGTGTGTTTCTTTTGCTTAACGTTTGCCACCTGAAGCCAGCCTCTCTTGCCCATCTTCCTCAGTTTCAGAGGGTAGATATTTCAGGGTTGCTGTTTCCCCAGGTCTCCACGCCCTTTTGTGTTTCTTTTGCTTAACGATTGCCACCTGAAGCCAGCCTCTCTTGCCCATCTTCCTCAGTTTCAGAGGGTGGATTTCTCCGTGTTGCTTTTTCCCCAGGTCTCCACGCCCTTGTGTGTTTCTTTTGCTTAAAGATTGCCACCTGAGCTAGCCTCTGTTGCCCATCTTCGTCCGTTTCAGAGGGTGGATTTCTCAGTGTTGCCTTTTCGCCAGCTCCCCACGCCCTTGTGTGTTTCTTTTGCTTAAAGATTGTCACCTGAGCTAGGCACTGTTGCCCTGCTTCCTCAGTTTCAGAGGGTACCTTTTTCAGGGTAGCTTTTTGACCTGGTCTCCTCGCCATTGTATTTTTCTATTTCACTTTTTTTGCATAAAGATTGCCACCTGAGCTAGCCTCTGTTGCCCATCTTCTTCGGTTTCAGAGGGTAGATTTCTCAGTGTTTCTTTTTCGCCAGCTCTCCACGCCCTTGCGTCTTTTTTTTTTTTCTGATTAAAGGTTGCAACCTGAGCTAGCTTCTTTTGCCCATGTTCGTCATTTTCAGAGGGTTGATTTCTCCGTGTTGCTTTTTCCCCAGGTCTCCACGCCCTTGTGTGTTTCTTTTGCTTAAAGTTTGCCACCTGAAGCCAGCCTCTCTTGCCCATCTTCCTCAGTTTCAGAGGGTAGATATTTCAGGGTTGCTTTTTCCCCAGGTCTCCACGCCTTTGGGTTTTGTTTTTGCTTAACGATTGCCACCTGAGGTAGCCTCTGTTGCCCATCTTCCTCAGTTTCAGAGGGTGGATTTCTCCGTGTTGCTTTTTCCCCAGGTCTCCACGCCCTTGTGTGTTTCTTTTGCTTAACGATTGCCACCTGAGGTAGCCTCTGTTGCCCATCCTCGTCAGTTTCAGAGGGTAGATTTCTCAGTGCTGCTTTTTCCCCAGGTCTCCACGCCCTTGTGTGTTTCTTTTGCTTAAAGTTTGCCACCTGAAGCCAGCCTCTCTTGCCCATCTTCCTCAGTTTCAGAGGGTAGATATTTCAGGGTTGCTTTTTCCCCAGGTCTCCACGCCTTTGGGTTTTGTTTTTGCTTAACGATTGCCACCTGAGCTAGCCTCTGTTGCCCATCTTCCTCAGTTTCAGAGGGTGGATTTCTCCGTGTTGCTTTTTCCCCAGGTCTCCACGCCCTTGTGTGTTTCTTTTGCTTAAAGATTGCCACCTGAGCTAGCCTCTGTTGCCCATCTTCGTCCGTTTCAGAGGGTGGATTTCTCAGTGTTGCCTTTTCGCCAGCTCCCCACGCCCTTGTGTGTTTCTTTTGCTTAAAGATTGTCACCTGAGCTAGGCACTGTTGCCCTGCTTCCTCAGTTTCAGAGGGTACCTTTTTCAGGGTAGCTTTTTGACCTGGTCTCCTCGCCATTGTATTTTTCTATTTCACTTTTTTTGCATAAAGATTGCCACCTGAGCTAGCCTCTGTTGCCCATCTTCTTCGGTTTCAGAGGGTAGATTTCTCAGTGTTTCTTTTTCTTCAGCTCTCCACGCCCTTGCGTCTTTTTTTTTTTTCTGATTAAAGGTTGCAACCTGAGCTAGCTTCTTTTGCCCATGTTCGTCATTTTCAGAGGGTTGATTTCTCCGTGTTGCTTTTTCCCCAGGTCTCCACGCCCTTGTGTGTTTCTTTTGCTTAAAGTTTGCCACCTGAAGCCAGCCTCTCTTGCCCATCTTCCTCAGTTTCAGAGGGTAGATATTTCAGGGTTGCTTTTTCCCCAGGTCTCCACGCCTTTGGGTTTTGTTTTTGCTTAACGATTGCCACCTGAGCTAGCCTCTGTTGCCCATCTTCCTCAATTTCAGAGGGTTGATATTTCAGGGTTGCTTTTTCCAAAGGTCTCCACGCCCTTGTGTGTTTCTTTTGCTTAACGATTTCCACCTGAGGTAGCATCTGTTGCCCATCCTCATCAGTTTCAGAAGGTAGATTTCTCAGTGCTGCTTTTCCCCCAGGTCTCCACGCCCTTGTGTGTTTGTTTTGCTTAAAGTTTGCCACCTGAGCCAGCCTCTCTTGCCCATCTTCCACAGTTTCAGACGGTAGATATTTCAGGGTTGCTTTTTCCCCAGGTCTCCACGCCTTTGGGTTTTGTTTTTGCTTAAGGATTGCCACCTGAGGTAGCCTCTGTTGCCCATCTTCCTCAGTTTCAGAGAGAGAATTTCTCCGTGTTGCTTTTTCCCCAGGTCTCCACGCCCTTGTGTGTTTCTTTTGCTTGAAGATTGCCACCTGAGCTAGCCTCTGTTGCCCATCTTCGTCCGTTTCAGAGGGTGGATTTCTCAGTGTTGCCTTTTCGCCAGCTCCCCACGCCCTTGTGTGTTTCTTTTGCTTAAAGATTGTCACCTGAGCTAGGCACTGTTGCCCTGCTTCCTCAGTTTCAGAGGGTACCTTTTTCAGGGTAGCTTTTTGACCGGGTCTCCTCGCCATTGTATTTTTCTATTTCACTTTTTTTGCATAAAGATTGGCACCTGAGCTAGCCTCTGTTGCCCATCTTCTTCGGTTTCAGAGGGTAGATTTCTCAGTGTTTGTTTTTCGCCAGCTCTCCACGCCCTTGCGTCTTTTTTTTTTCTGCTTAAAGGTTGCAACCTGAGCTAGCTTCTTTTGCCCATGTTCGTCAGTTTCAGAGGGTGGATTCCTCCGTGTTGCTTTTTCCCCAGGTCTCCACGCCCTTGTGTGTTTCTTTTGCTTAACGTTTGCCACCTGAAGCCAGCCTCTCTTGCCCATCTTCCTCAGTTTCAGAGGGTAGATATTTCAGGGTTGCTGTTTCCCCAGGTCTCCACGCCCTTTTGTGTTTCTTTTGCTTAACGATTGCCACCTGAAGCCAGCCTCTCTTGCCCATCTTCCTCAGTTTCAGAGGGTGGATTTCTCCGTGTTGCTTTTTCCCCAGGTCTCCACGCCCTTGTGTGTTTCTTTTGCTTAAAGATTGCCACCTGAGCTAGCCTCTGTTGCCCATCTTCGTCCGTTTCAGAGGGTGGATTTCTCAGTGTTGCCTTTTCGCCAGCTCCCCACGCCCTTGTGTGTTTCTTTTGCTTAAAGATTGTCACCTGAGCTAGGCACTGTTGCCCTGCTTCCTCAGTTTCAGAGGGTACCTTTTTCAGGGTAGCTTTTTGACCTGGTCTCCTCGCCATTGTATTTTTCTATTTCACTTTTTTTGCATAAAGATTGCCACCTGAGCTAGCCTCTGTTGCCCATCTTCTTCGGTTTCAGAGGGTAGATTTCTCAGTGTTTCTTTTTCGCCAGCTCTCCACGCCCTTGCGTCTTTTTTTTTTTCTGATTAAAGGTTGCAACCTGAGCTAGCTTCTTTTGCCCATGTTCGTCATTTTCAGAGGGTTGATTTCTCCGTGTTGCTTTTTCCCCAGGTCTCCACGCCCTTGTGTGTTTCTTTTGCTTAAAGTTTGCCCCCTGAAGCCAGCCTCTCTTGCCAATCTTCCTCAGTTTCAGAGGGTAGATATTTCAGGGTTGCTTTTTCCCCAGGTCTCCACGCCTTTGGGTTTTGTTTTTGCTTAACGATTGCCACCTGAGGTAGCCTCTGTTGCCCATCTTCCTCAGTTTCAGAGGGTGGATTTCTCCGTGTTGCTTTTTCCCCAGGTCTCCACGCCCTTGTGTGTTTCTTTTGCTTAACGATTGCCACCTGAGGTAGCCTCTGTTGCCCATCCTCGTCAGTTTCAGAGGGTAGATTTCTCAGTGCTGCTTTTTCCCCAGGTCTCCACGCCCTTGTGTGTTTCTTTTGCTTAAAGTTTGCCACCTGAAGCCAGCCTCTCTTGCCCATCTTCCTCAGTTTCAGAGGGTAGATATTTCAGGGTTGCTTTTTCCCCAGGTCTCCACGCCTTTGGGTTTTGTTTTTGCTTAACGATTGCCACCTGAGCTAGCCTCTGTTGCCCATCTTCCTCAATTTCAGAGGGTTGATATTTCAGGGTTGCTTTTTCCAAAGGTCTCCACGCCCTTGTGTGTTTCTTTTGCTTAACGATTTCCACCTGAGGTAGCATCTGTTGCCCATCCTCATCAGTTTCAGAAGGTAGATTTCTCAGTGCTGCTTTTCCCCCAGGTCTCCACGCCCTTGTGTGTTTCTTTTGCTTAACGTTTGCCACCTGAAGCCAGCCTCTCTTGCCCATCTTCCTCAGTTTCAGAGGGTGGATTTCTCCGTGTTGCTTTTTCCCCAGGTCTCCACGCCCTTGTGTGTTTCTTTTGCTTGAAGATTGCCACCTGAGCTAGCCTCTGTTGCCCATCTTCGTCCGTTTCAGAGGGTGGATTTCTCAGTGTTGCCTTTTCGCCAGCTCCCCACGCCCTTGTGTGTTTCTTTTGCTTAAAGATTGTCACCTGAGCTAGGCACTGTTGCCCTGCTTCCTCAGTTTCAGAGGGTACCTTTTTCAGGGTAGCTTTTTGACCGGGTCTCCTCGCCATTGTATTTTTCTATTTCACTTTTTTTGCATAAAGATTGGCACCTGAGCTAGCCTCTGTTGCCCATCTCCTTCGGTTTCAGAGGGTAGATTTCTCAGTGTTTGTTTTTCGCCAGCTCTCCACGCCCTTGCGTCTTTTTTTTTTCTGCTTAAAGGTTGCAACCTGAGCTAGCTTCTTTTGCCCATGTTCGTCAGTTTCAGAGGGTGGATTTCTCCGTGTTGCTTTTTCCCCAGGTCTCCACGCCCTTGTGTGTTTCTTTTGCTTAACGTTTGCCACCTGAAGCCAGCCTCTCTTGCCCATCTTCCTCAGTTTCAGAGGGTAGATATTTCAGGGTTGCTGTTTCCCCAGGTCTCCACGCCCTTTTGTGTTTCTTTTGCTTAACGATTGCCACCTGAAGCCAGCCTCTCTTGCCCATCTTCCTCAGTTTCAGAGGGTGGATTTCTCCGTGTTGCTTTTTCCCCAGGTCTCCACGCCCTTGTGTGTTTCTTTTGCTTAAAGATTGCCACCTGAGCTAGCCTCTGTTGCCCATCCTCGTCAGTTTCAGAGGGTGGATTTCTCAGTGTTGCCTTTTCGCCAGCTCCCCACGCCCTTGTGTGTTTCTTTTGCTTAAAGTTTGCCACCTGAAGCCAGGCACTGTTGCCCTGCTTCCTCAGTTTCAGAGGGTACCTTTTTCAGGGTAGCTTTTTGACCTGGTCTCCACGCCTTTGGGTTTTGTTTTTGCTTAACGATTGCCACCTGAGCTAGCCTCTGTTGCCCATCTTCGTCCGTTTCAGAGGGTGGATTTCTCAGTGTTGCCTTTTCGCCAGCTCCCCACGCCCTTGTGTGTTTCTTTTGCTTAAAGATTGTCACCTGAGCTAGGCACTGTTGCCCTGCTTCCTCAGTTTCAGAGGGTACCTTTTTCAGGGTAGCTTTTTGACCGGGTCTCCTCGCCATTGTATTTTTCTATTTCACTTTTTTTGCATAAAGATTGGCACCTGAGCTAGCCTCTGTTGCCCATCTCCTTCGGTTTCAGAGGGTAGATTTCTCAGTGTTTGTTTTTCGCCAGCTCTCCACGCCCTTGCGTCTTTTTTTTTTCTGCTTAAAGGTTGCAACCTGAGCTAGCTTCTTTTGCCCATGTTCGTCAGTTTCAGAGGGTGGATTTCTCCGTGTTGCTTTTTCCCCAGGTCTCCACGCCCTTGTGTGTTTCTTTTGCTTAACGTTTGCCACCTGAAGCCAGCCTCTCTTGCCCATCTTCCTCAGTTTCAGAGGGTAGATATTTCAGGGTTGCTGTTTCCCCAGGTCTCCACGCCCTTTTGTGTTTCTTTTGCTTAACGATTGCCACCTGAAGCCAGCCTCTCTTGCCCATCTTCCTCAGTTTCAGAGGGTGGATTTCTCCGTGTTGCTTTTTCCCCAGGTCTCCACGCCCTTGTGTGTTTCTTTTGCTTAAAGATTGCCACCTGAGCTAGCCTCTGTTGCCCATCTTCGTCCGTTTCAGAGGGTGGATTTCTCAGTGTTGCCTTTTCGCCAGCTCCCCACGCCCTTGTGTGTTTCTTTTGCTTAAAGATTGTCACCTGAGCTAGGCACTGTTGCCCTGCTTCCTCAGTTTCAGAGGGTACCTTTTTCAGGGTAGCTTTTTGACCTGGTCTCCTCGCCATTGTATTTTTCTATTTCACTTTTTTTGCATAAAGATTGCCACCTGAGCTAGCCTCTGTTGCCCATCTTCTTCGGTTTCAGAGGGTAGATTTCTCAGTGTTTCTTTTTCTTCAGCTCTCCACGCCCTTGCGTCTTTTTTTTTTTTCTGATTAAAGGTTGCAACCTGAGCTAGCTTCTTTTGCCCATGTTCGTCATTTTCAGAGGGTTGATTTCTCCGTGTTGCTTTTTCCCCAGGTCTCCACGCCCTTGTGTGTTTCTTTAGCTTAAAGTTTGCCACCTGAAGCCAGCCTCTCTTGCCCATCTTCCTCAGTTTCAGAGAGTAGATATTTCAGGGTTGCTTTTTCCCCAGGTCTCCACGCCTTTGGGTTTTGTTTTTGCTTAACGATTGCCACCTGAGCTAGCCTCTGTTGCCCATCTTCCTCAATTTCAGAGGGTTGATATTTCAGGGTTGCTTTTTCCAAAGGTCTCCACGCCCTTGTGTGTTTCTTTTGCTTAACGATTTCCACCTGAGGTAGCATCTGTTGCCCATCCTCATCAGTTTCAGAAGGTAGATTTCTCAGTGCTGCTTTTCCCCCAGGTCTCCACGCCCTTGTGTGTTTGTTTTGCTTAAAGTTCGCCACCTGAGCCAGCCTCTCTTGCCCATCTTCCACAGTTTCAGACGGTAGATATTTCAGGGTTGCTTTTTCCCCAGGTCTCCACGCCTTTGGGTTTTGTTTTTGCTTAAGGATTGCCACCTGAGGTAGCCTCTGTTGCCCATCTTCCTCAGTTTCAGAGAGTGGATTTCTCCGTGTTGCTTTTTCCCCAGGTCTCCACGCCCTTGTGTGTTTCTTTTGCTTGAAGATTGCCACCTGAGCTAGCCTCTGTTGCCCATCTTCGTCCGTTTCAGAGGGTGGATTTCTCAGTGTTGCCTTTTCGCCAGCTCCCCACGCCCTTGTGTGTTTCTTTTGCTTAAAGATTGTCACCTGAGCTAGGCACTGTTGCCCTGCTTCCTCAGTTTCAGAGGGTACCTTTTTCAGGGTAGCTTTTTGACCGGGTCTCCTCGCCATTGTATTTTTCTATTTCACTTTTTTTGCATAAAGATTGGCACCTGAGCTAGCCTCTGTTGCCCATCTCCTTCGGTTTCAGAGGGTAGATTTCTCAGTGTTTGTTTTTCGCCAGCTCTCCACGCCCTTGCGTCTTTTTTTTTTCTGCTTAAAGGTTGCAACCTGAGCTAGCTTCTTTTGCCCATGTTCGTCAGTTTCAGAGGGTGGATTTCTCCGTGTTGCTTTTTCCCCAGGTCTCCACGCCCTTGTGTGTTTCTTTTGCTTAACGTTTGCCACCTGAAGCCAGCCTCTCTTGCCCATCTTCCTCAGTTTCAGAGGGTAGATATTTCAGGGTTGCTGTTTCCCCAGGTCTCCACGCCCTTTTGTGTTTCTTTTGCTTAACGATTGCCACCTGAAGCCAGCCTCTCTTGCCCATCTTCCTCAGTTTCAGAGGGTGGATTTCTCCGTGTTGCTTTTTCCCCAGGTCTCCACGCCCTTGTGTGTTTCTTTTGCTTAAAGATTGCCACCTGAGCTAGCCTCTGTTGCCCATCTTCGTCCGTTTCAGAGGGTGGATTTCTCAGTGTTGCCTTTTCGCCAGCTCCCCACGCCCTTGTGTGTTTCTTTTGCTTAAAGATTGTCACCTGAGCTAGGCACTGTTGCCCTGCTTCCTCAGTTTCAGAGGGTACCTTTTTCAGGGTAGCTTTTTGACCTGGTCTCCTCGCCATTGTATTTTTCTATTTCACTTTTTTTGCATAAAGATTGCCACCTGAGCTAGCCTCTGTTGCCCATCTTCTTCGGTTTCAGAGGGTAGATTTCTCAGTGTTTCTTTTTCTTCAGCTCTCCACGCCCTTGCGTCTTTTTTTTTTTTCTGATTAAAGGTTGCAACCTGAGCTAGCTTCTTTTGCCCATGTTCGTCATTTTCAGAGGGTTGATTTCTCCGTGTTGCTTTTTCCCCAGGTCTCCACGCCCTTGTGTGTTTCTTTAGCTTAAAGTTTGCCACCTGAAGCCAGCCTCTCTTGCCCATCTTCCTCAGTTTCAGAGAGTAGATATTTCAGGGTTGCTTTTTCCCCAGGTCTCCACGCCTTTGGGTTTTGTTTTTGCTTAACGATTGCCACCTGAGCTAGCCTCTGTTGCCCATCTTCCTCAATTTCAGAGGGTTGATATTTCAGGGTTGCTTTTTCCAAAGGTCTCCACGCCCTTGTGTGTTTCTTTTGCTTAACGATTTCCACCTGAGGTAGCATCTGTTGCCCATCCTCATCAGTTTCAGAAGGTAGATTTCTCAGTGCTGCTTTTCCCCCAGGTCTCCACGCCCTTGTGTGTTTGTTTTGCTTAAAGTTCGCCACCTGAGCCAGCCTCTCTTGCCCATCTTCCACAGTTTCAGACGGTAGATATTTCAGGGTTGCTTTTTCCCCAGGTCTCCACGCCTTTGGGTTTTGTTTTTGCTTAAGGATTGCCACCTGAGGTAGCCTCTGTTGCCCATCTTCCTCAGTTTCAGAGAGTGGATTTCTCCGTGTTGCTTTTTCCCCAGGTCTCCACGCCCTTGTGTGTTTCTTTTGCTTGAAGATTGCCACCTGAGCTAGCCTCTGTTGCCCATCTTCGTCCGTTTCAGAGGGTGGATTTCTCAGTGTTGCCTTTTCGCCAGCTCCCCACGCCCTTGTGTGTTTCTTTTGCTTAAAGATTGTCACCTGAGCTAGGCACTGTTGCCCTGCTTCCTCAGTTTCAGAGGGTACCTTTTTCAGGGTAGCTTTTTGACCGGGTCTCCTCGCCATTGTATTTTTCTATTTCACTTTTTTTGCATAAAGATTGGCACCTGAGCTAGCCTCTGTTGCCCATCTCCTTCGGTTTCAGAGGGTAGATTTCTCAGTGTTTCTTTTTCGCCAGCTCTCCACGCCCTTGCGTCTTTTTTTTTTCTGCTTAAAGGTTGCAACCTGAGCTAGCTTCTTTTGCCCATGTTCGTCAGTTTCAGAGGGTGGATTTCTCCGTGTTGCTTTTTCCCCAGGTCTCCACGCCCTTGTGTGTTTCTTTTGCTTAACGTTTGCCACCTGAAGCCAGCCTCTCTTGCCCATCTTCCTCAGTTTCAGAGGGTAGATATTTCAGGGTTGCTGTTTCCCCAGGTCTCCACGCCCTTTTGTGTTTCTTTTGCTTAACGATTGCCACCTGAAGCCAGCCTCTCTTGCCCATCTTCCTCAGTTTCAGAGGGTGGATTTCTCCGTGTTGCTTTTTCCCCAGGTCTCCACGCCCTTGTGTGTTTCTTTTGCTTAAAGATTGCCACCTGAGCTAGCCTCTGTTGCCCATCTTCGTCCGTTTCAGAGGGTGGATTTCTCAGTGTTGCCTTTTCGCCAGCTCCCCACGCCCTTGTGTGTTTCTTTTGCTTAAAGATTGTCACCTGAGCTAGGCACTGTTGCCCTGCTTCCTCAGTTTCAGAGGGTACCTTTTTCAGGGTAGCTTTTTGACCTGGTCTCCTCGCCATTGTATTTTTCTATTTCACTTTTTTTGCATAAAGATTGCCACCTGAGCTAGCCTCTGTTGCCCATCTTCTTCGGTTTCAGAGGGTAGATTTCTCAGTGTTTCTTTTTCTTCAGCTCTCCACGCCCTTGCGTCTTTTTTTTTTTTCTGATTAAAGGTTGCAACCTGAGCTAGCTTCTTTTGCCCATGTTCGTCATTTTCAGAGGGTTGATTTCTCCGTGTTGCTTTTTCCCCAGGTCTCCACGCCCTTGTGTGTTTCTTTTGCTTAAAGTTTGCCACCTGAAGCCAGCCTCTCTTGCCCATCTTCCTCAGTTTCAGAGGGTAGATATTTCAGGGTTGCTTTTTCCCCAGGTCTCCACGCCTTTGGGTTTTGTTTTTGCTTAACGATTGCCACCTGAGCTAGCCTCTGTTGCCCATCTTCCTCAATTTCAGAGGGTTGATATTTCAGGGTTGCTTTTTCCAAAGGTCTCCACGCCCTTGTGTGTTTCTTTTGCTTAACGATTTCCACCTGAGGTAGCATCTGTTGCCCATCCTCATCAGTTTCAGAAGGTAGATTTCTCAGTGCTGCTTTTCCCCCAGGTCTCCACGCCCTTGTGTGTTTGTTTTGCTTAAAGTTTGCCACCTGAGCCAGCCTCTCTTGCCCATCTTCCACAGTTTCAGACGGTAGATATTTCAGGGTTGCTTTTTCCCCAGGTCTCCACGCCTTTGGGTTTTGTTTTTGCTTAAGGATTGCCACCTGAGGTAGCCTCTGTTGCCCATCTTCCTCAGTTTCAGAGAGAGAATTTCTCCGTGTTGCTTTTTCCCCAGGTCTCCACGCCCTTATGTGTTTCTTTTGCTTGAAGATTGCCACCTGAGCTAGCCTCTGTTGCCCATCTTCGTCCGTTTCAGAGGGTGGATTTCTCAGTGTTGCCTTTTCGCCAGCTCCCCACGCCCTTGTGTGTTTCTTTTGCTTAAAGATTGTCACCTGAGCTAGGCACTGTTGCCCTGCTTCCTCAGTTTCAGAGGGTACCTTTTTCAGGGTAGCTTTTTGACCGGGTCTCCTCGCCATTGTATTTTTCTATTTCACTTTTTTTGCATAAAGATTGGCACCTGAGCTAGCCTCTGTTGCCCATCTTCTTCGGTTTCAGAGGGTAGATTTCTCAGTGTTTGTTTTTCGCCAGCTCTCCACGCCCTTGCGTCTTTTTTTTTTCCGCTTAAAGGTTGCAACCTGAGCTAGCTTCTTTTGCCCATGTTCGTCAGTTTCAGAGGGTGGATTTCTCCGTGTTGCTTTTTCCCCAGGTCTCCACGCCCTTGTGTGTTTCTTTTGCTTAACGTTTGCCACCTGAAGCCAGCCTCTCTTGCCCATCTTCCTCAGTTTCAGAGGGTAGATATTTCAGGGTTGCTGTTTCCCCAGGTCTCCACGCCCTTTTGTGTTTCTTTTGCTTAACGATTGCCACCTGAAGCCAGCCTCTCTTGCCCATCTTCCTCAGTTTCAGAGGGTGGATTTCTCCGTGTTGCTTTTTCCCCAGGTCTCCACGCCCTTGTGTGTTTCTTTTGCTTAAAGATTGCCACCTGAGCTAGCCTCTGTTGCCCATCTTCGTCCGTTTCAGAGGGTGGATTTCTCAGTGTTGCCTTTTCGCCAGCTCCCCACGCCCTTGTGTGTTTCTTTTGCTTAAAGATTGTCACCTGAGCTAGGCACTGTTGCCCTGCTTCCTCAGTTTCAGAGGGTACCTTTTTCAGGGTAGCTTTTTGACCTGGTCTCCTCGCCATTGTATTTTTCTATTTCACTTTTTTTGCATAAAGATTGCCACCTGAGCTAGCCTCTGTTGCCCATCTTCTTCGGGTTCAGAGGGTAGATTTCTCAGTGTTTCTTTTTCGCCAGCTCTCCACGCCCTTGCGTCTTTTTTTTTTTCTGATTAAAGGTTGCAACCTGAGCTAGCTTCTTTTGCCCATGTTCGTCATTTTCAGAGGGTTGATTTCTCCGTGTTGCTTTTTCCCCAGGTCTCCACGCCCTTGTGTGTTTCTTTTGCTTAAAGTTTGCCACCTGAAGCCAGCCTCTCTTGCCAATCTTCCTCAGTTTCAGAGGGTAGATATTTCAGGGTTGCTTTTTCCCCAGGTCTCCACGCCTTTGGGTTTTGTTTTTGCTTAACGATTGCCACCTGAGGTAGCCTCTGTTGCCCATCTTCCTCAGTTTCAGAGGGTGGATTTCTCCGTGTTGCTTTTTCCCCAGGTCTCCACGCCCTTGTGTGTTTCTTTTGCTTAACGATTGCCACCTGAGGTAGCCTCTGTTGCCCATCCTCGTCAGTTTCAGAGGGTAGATTTCTCAGTGCTGCTTTTTCCCCAGGTCTCCACGCCCTTGTGTGTTTCTTTTGCTTAAAGTTTGCCACCTGAAGCCAGCCTCTCTTGCCCATCTTCCTCAGTTTCAGAGGGTAGATATTTCAGGGTTGCTTTTTCCCCAGGTCTCCACGCCTTTGGGTTTTGTTTTTGCTTAACGATTGCCACCTGAGCTAGCCTCTGTTGCCCATCTTCCTCAATTTCAGAGGGTTGATATTTCAGGGTTGCTTTTTCCAAAGGTCTCCACGCCCTTGTGTGTTTCTTTTGCTTAACGATTTCCACCTGAGGTAGCATCTGTTGCCCATCCTCATCAGTTTCAGAAGGTAGATTTCTCAGTGCTGCTTTTCCCGAAGGTCTCCACGCCCTTGTGTGTTTCTTTTGCTTAACGTTTGCCACCTGAAGCCAGCCTCTCTTGCCCATCTTCCTCAGTTTCAGAGGGTGGATTTCTCCGTGTTGCTTTTTCCCCAGGTCTCCACGCCCTTGTGTGTTTCTTTTGCTTGAAGATTGCCACCTGAGCTAGCCTCTGTTGCCCATCTTCGTCCGTTTCAGAGGGTGGATTTCTCAGTGTTGCCTTTTCGCCAGCTCCCCACGCCCTTGTGTGTTTCTTTTGCTTAAAGATTGTCACCTGAGCTAGGCACTGTTGCCCTGCTTCCTCAGTTTCAGAGGGTACCTTTTTCAGGGTAGCTTTTTGACCGGGTCTCCTCGCCATTGTATTTTTCTATTTCACTTTTTTTGCATAAAGATTGGCACCTGAGCTAGCCTCTGTTGCCCATCTCCTTCGGTTTCAGAGGGTAGATTTCTCAGTGTTTGTTTTTCGCCAGCTCTCCACGCCCTTGCGTCTTTTTTTTTTCTGCTTAAAGGTTGCAACCTGATCTAGCTTCTTTTGCCCATGTTCGTCAGTTTCAGAGGGTGGATTTCTCCGTGTTGCTTTTTCCCCAGGTCTCCACGCCCTTGTGTGTTTCTTTTGCTTAACGTTTGCCACCTGAAGCCAGCCTCTCTTGCCCATCTTCCTCAGTTTCAGAGGGTAGATATTTCAGGGTTGCTGTTTCCCCAGGTCTCCACGCCCTTTTGTGTTTCTTTTGCTTAACGATTGCCACCTGAAGCCAGCCTCTCTTGCCCATCTTCCTCAGTTTCAGAGGGTGGATTTCTCCGTGTTGCTTTTTCCCCAGGTCTCCACGCCCTTGTGTGTTTCTTTTGCTTGAAGATTGCCACCTGAGCTAGCCTCTGTTGCCCATCTTCGTCCGTTTTTGAGGGTGGATTTCTCAGTGTTGCCTTTTCGCCAGCTCCCCACGCCCTTGTGTGTTTCTTTTGCTTAAAGATTGTCACCTGAGCTAGGCACTGTTGCCCTGCTTCCTCAGTTTCAGAGGGTACCTTTTTCAGGGTAGCTTTTTGACCGGGTCTCCTCGCCATTGTATTTTTCTATTTCACTTTTTTTGCATAAAGATTGGCACCTGAGCTAGCCTCTGTTGCCCATCTCCTTCGGTTTCAGAGGGTAGATTTCTCAGTGTTTGTTTTTCGCCAGCTCTCCACGCCCTTGCGTCTTTTTTTTTTCTGCTTAAAGGTTGCAACCTGAGCTAGCTTCTTTTGCCCATGTTCGTCATTTTCAGAGGGTTGATTTCTCCGTGTTGCTTTTTCCCCAGGTCTCCACGCCCTTGTGTGTTTCTTTTGCTTAACGTTTGCCACCTGAAGCCAGCCTCTCTTGCCCATCTTCCTCAGTTTCAGAGGGTAGATATTTCAGGGTTGCTGTTTCCCCAGGTCTCCACGCCTTTGGGTTTTGTTTTTGCTTAACGATTGCCACCTGAGGTAGCCTCTGTTGCCCATCTTCCTCAGTTTCAGAGGGTGGATTTCTCCGTGTTGCTTTTTCCCCAGGTCTCCACGCCCTTGTGTGTTTCTTTTGCTTAACGATTGCCACCTGAGGTAGCCTCTGTTGCCCATCCTCGTCAGTTTCAGAGGGTAGATTTCTCAGTGCTGCTTTTTCCCCAGGTCTCCACGCCCTTGTGTGTTTCTTTTGCTTAAAGTTTGCCACCTGAAGCCAGCCTCTCTTGCCCATCTTCCTCAGTTTCAGAGGGTAGATATTTCAGGGTTGCTTTTTCCCCAGGTCTCCACGCCTTTGGGTTTTGTTTTTGCTTAACGATTGCCACCTGAGCTAGCCTCTGTTGCCCATCTTCCTCAATTTCAGAGGGTTGATATTTCAAGGTTGCTTTTTCCAAAGGTCTCCACGCCCTTGTGTGTTTCTTTTGCTTAACGATTTCCACCTGAGGTAGCATCTGTTGCCCATCCTCATCAGTTTCAGAAGGTAGATTTCTCAGTGCTGCTTTTCCCCCAGGTCTCCACGCCCTTGTGTGTTTCTTTTGCTTAAAGTTTGCCACCTGAGCCAGCCTCTCTTGCCCATCTTCCACAGTTTCAGACGGTAGATATTCCAGGGTTGCTTTTTCCCCAGGTCTCCACGCCTTTGGGTTTTGTTTTTGCTTAAGGATTGCCACCTGAGGTAGCCTCTGTTGCCCATCTTCCTCAGTTTCAGAGGGTGGATTTCTCCGTGTTGCTTTTTCCACAGGTCTCCAAGCCCTTGTGTGTTTCTTTTGCTTAACGATTGCCACCTGACCTAGCCTCTGTTGCCCATCCTCGTCAGTTTCAGAGGGTAGATTTCCCCGTGTTGCTTTTTCCCCAGGTCTCCACGCCCTTGTGTGTTTCTTTTGCTTAACGTTTGCCACCTGAAGCCAGCCTCTCTTGCCCATCTTCCTCAGTTTCAGAGGGTAGATATTTCAGGGTTGCTGTTTCCCCAGGTCTCCACGCCCTTTTGTGTTTCTTTTGCTTAACGATTGCCACCTGAAGCCAGCCTCTCTTGCCCATCTTCCTCAGTTTCAGAGGGTGGATTTCTCCGTGTTGCTTTTTCCCCAGGTCTCCACGCCCTTGTGTGTTTCTTTTGCTTGAAGATTGCCACCTGAGCTAGCCTCTGTTGCCCATCTTCGTCCGTTGCAGAGGGTGGATTTCTCAGTGTTGCCTTTTCGCCAGCTCCCCACGCCCTTGTGTGTTTCTTTTGCTTAAAGATTGTCACCTGAGCTAGGCACTGTTGCCCTGCTTCCTCAGTTTCAGAGGGTACCTTTTTCAGGGTAGCTTTTTGACCTGGTCTCCTCGCCATTGTATTTTTCTATTTCACTTTTTTTGCATAAAGATTGCCACCTGAGCTAGCCTCTGTTGCCCATCTTCTTCGGTTTCAGAGGGTAGATTTCTCAGTGTTTCTTTTTCGCCAGCTCTCCACGCCCTTGCGTCTTTTTTTTTTTTCTGATTAAAGGTTGCAACCTGAGCTAGCTTCTTTTGCCCATGTTCGTCATTTTCAGAGGGTTGATTTCTCCGTGTTGCTTTTTCCCCAGGTCTCCACGCCCTTGTGTGTTTCTTTTGCTTAAAGTTTGCCACCTGAAGCCAGCCTCTCTTGCCCATCTTCCTCAGTTTCAGAGGGTAGATATTTCAGGGTTGCTTTTTCCCCAGGTCTCCACGCCTTTGGGTTTTGTTTTTGCTTAACGATTGCCACCTGAGGTAGCCTCTGTTGCCCATCTTCCTTAGTTTCAGAGGGTGGATTTCTCCGTGTTGCTTTTTCCCCAGGTCTCCACGCCCTTGTGTGTTTCTTTTGCTTAACGATTGCCACCTGAGGTAGCCTCTGTTGCCCATCCTCGTCAGTTTCAGAGGGTAGATTTCTCAGTGCTGCTTTTCCCCCAGGTCTCCACGCCCTTGTGTGTTTGTTTTGCTTAAAGTTTGCCACCTGAGCCAGCCTCTCTTGCCCATCTTCCACAGTTTCAGAGGGTAGATATTTCAGGGTTGCTTTTTCCCCAGGTCTCCACGCCTTTGGGTTTCGTTTTTGCTTAAGGATTGCCACCTGAGGTAGCCTCTGTTGCCCATCTTCCTCAGTTTCAGAGGGTGGATTTCTCCGTGTTGCTTTTTCCCCAGGTCTCCACGCCCTTGTGTGTTTCTTTTGCTTAACGTTTGCCACCTGAAGCCAGCCTCTCTTGCCCATCTTCCTCAGTTTCAGAGGGTAGATATTTCAGGGTTGCTGTTTCCCCAGGTCTCCACGCCCTTTTGTGTTTCTTTTGCTTAACGATTGCCACCTGAAGCCAGCCTCTCTTGCCCATCTTCCTCAGTTTCAGAGGGTGGATTTCTCCGTGTTGCTTTTTCCCCAGGTCTCCACGCCCTTGTGTGTTTCTTTTGCTTGAAGATTGCCACCTGAGCTAGCCTCTGTTGCCCATCTTCGTCCGTTTCAGAGGGTGGATTTCTCAGTGTTGCCTTTTCGCCAGCTCCCCACGCCCTTGTGTGTTTCTTTTGCTTAAAGATTGTCACCTGAGCTAGGCACTGTTGCCCTGCTTCCTCAGTTTCAGAGGGTACCTTTTTCAGGGTAGCTTTTTGACCGGGTCTCCTCGCCATTGTATTTTTCTATTTCACTTTTTTTGCATAAAGATTGGCACCTGAGCTAGCCTCTGTTGCCCATCTCCTTCGGTTTCAGAGGGTAGATTTCTCAGTGTTTCTTTTTCGCCAGCTCTCCACGCCCTTGCGTCTTTTTTTTTTCTGCTTAAAGGTTGCAACCTGAGCTAGCTTCTTTTGCCCATGTTCGTCATTTTCAGAGGGTTGATTTCTCCGTGTTGCTTTTTCCCCAGGTCTCCACGCCCTTGTGTGTTTCTTTTGCTTAACGTTTGCCACCTGAAGCCAGCCTCTCTTGCCCATCTTCCTCAGTTTCAGAGGGTAGATATTTCAGGGTTGCTGTTTCCCCAGGTCTCCACGCCTTTGGGTTTTGTTTTTGCTTAACGATTGCCACCTGAGGTAGCCTCTGTTGCCCATCTTCCTTAGTTTCAGAGGGTGGATTTCTCCGTGTTGCTTTTTCCCCAGGTCTCCACGCCCTTGTGTGTTTCTTTTGCTTAACGATTGCCACCTGAGGTAGCCTCTGTTGCCCATCCTCGTCAGTTTCAGAGGGTAGATTTCTCAGTGCTGCTTTTCCCCCAGGTCTCCACGCCCTTGTGTGTTTGTTTTGCTTAAAGTTTGCCACCTGAGCCAGCCTCTCTTGCCCATCTTCCACAGTTTCAGAGGGTAGATATTTCAGGGTTGCTTTTTCCCCAGGTCTCCACGCCTTTGGGTTTCGTTTTTGCTTAAGGATTGCCACCTGAGGTAGCCTCTGTTGCCCATCTTCCTCAGTTTCAGAGGGTGGATTTCTCCGTGTTGCTTTTTCCCCAGGTCTCCACGCCCTTGTGTGTTTCTTTTGCTTAACGTTTGCCACCTGAAGCCAGCCTCTCTTGCCCATCTTCCTCAGTTTCAGAGGGTAGATATTTCAGGGTTGCTGTTTCCCCAGGTCTCCACGCCCTTTTGTGTTTCTTTTGCTTAACGATTGCCACCTGAAGCCAGCCTCTCTTGCCCATCTTCCTCAGTTTCAGAGGGTGGATTTCTCCGTGTTGCTTTTTCCCCAGGTCTCCACGCCCTTGTGTGTTTCTTTTGCTTGAAGATTGCCACCTGAGCTAGCCTCTGTTGCCCATCTTCGTCCGTTTCAGAGGGTGGATTTCTCAGTGTTGCCTTTTCGCCAGCTCCCCACGCCCTTGTGTGTTTCTTTTGCTTAAAGATTGTCACCTGAGCTAGGCACTGTTGCCCTGCTTCCTCAGTTTCAGAGGGTACCTTTTTCAGGGTAGCTTTTTGACCGGGTCTCCTCGCCATTGTATTTTTCTATTTCACTTTTTTTGCATAAAGATTGGCACCTGAGCTAGCCTCTGTTGCCCATCTCCTTCGGTTTCAGAGGGTAGATTTCTCAGTGTTTCTTTTTCGCCAGCTCTCCACGCCCTTGCGTCTTTTTTTTTTCTGCTTAAAGGTTGCAACCTGAGCTAGCTTCTTTTGCCCATGTTCGTCATTTTCAGAGGGTTGATTTCTCCGTGTTGCTTTTTCCCCAGGTCTCCACGCCCTTGTGTGTTTCTTTTGCTTAACGTTTGCCACCTGAAGCCAGCCTCTCTTGCCCATCTTCCTCAGTTTCAGAGGGTAGATATTTCAGGGTTGCTGTTTCCCCAGGTCTCCACGCCTTTGGGTTTTGTTTTTGCTTAACGATTGCCACCTGAGGTAGCCTCTGTTGCCCATCTTCCTCAGTTTCAGAGGGTGGATTTCTCCGTGTTGCTTTTTCCCCAGGTCTCCACGCCCTTGTGTGTTTCTTTTGCTTAACGATTGCCACCTGAGGTAGCCTCTGTTGCCCATCCTCGTCAGTTTCAGAGGGTAGATTTCTCAGTGCTGCTTTTTCCCCAGGTCTCCACGCCCTTGTGTGTTTCTTTTGCTTAAAGTTTGCCACCTGAAGCCAGCCTCTCTTGCCCATCTTCCTCAGTTTCAGAGGGTAGATATTTCAGGGTTGCTTTTTCCCCAGGTCTCCACGCCTTTGGGTTTTGTTTTTGCTTAACGATTGCCACCTGAGCTAGCCTCTGTTGCCCATCTTCCTCAATTTCAGAGGGTTGATATTTCAAGGTTGCTTTTTCCAAAGGTCTCCACGCCCTTGTGTGTTTCTTTTGCTTAACGATTTCCACCTGAGGTAGCATCTGTTGCCCATCCTCATCAGTTTCAGAAGGTAGATTTCTCAGTGCTGCTTTTCCCCCAGGTCTCCACGCCCTTGTGTGTTTCTTTTGCTTAAAGTTTGCCACCTGAGCCAGCCTCTCTTGCCCATCTTCCACAGTTTCAGACGGTAGATATTCCAGGGTTGCTTTTTCCCCAGGTCTCCACGCCTTTGGGTTTTGTTTTTGCTTAAGGATTGCCACCTGAGGTAGCCTCTGTTGCCCATCTTCCTCAGTTTCAGAGGGTGGATTTCTCCGTGTTGCTTTTTCCACAGGTCTCCACGCCCTTGTGTGTTTCTTTTGCTTAACGATTGCCACCTGACCTAGCCTCTGTTGCCCATCCTCGTCAGTTTCAGAGGGTAGATTTCCCCGTGTTGCTTTTTCCCCAGGTCTCCACGCCCTTGTGTGTTTCTTTTGCTTAACGTTTGCCACCTGAAGCCAGCCTCTCTTGCCCATCTTCCTCAGTTTCAGAGGGTAGATATTTCAGGGTTGCTGTTTCCCCAGGTCTCCACGCCCTTTTGTGTTTCTTTTGCTTAACGATTGCCACCTGAAGCCAGCCTCTCTTGCCCATCTTCCTCAGTTTCAGAGGGTGGATTTCTCCGTGTTGCTTTTTCCCCAGGTCTCCACGCCCTTGTGTGTTTCTTTTGCTTGAAGATTGCCACCTGAGCTAGCCTCTGTTGCCCATCTTCGTCCGTTTCAGAGGGTGGATTTCTCAGTGTTGCCTTTTCGCCAGCTCCCCACGCCCTTGTGTGTTTCTTTTGCTTAAAGATTGTCACCTGAGCTAGGCACTGTTGCCCTGCTTCCTCAGTTTCAGAGGGTACCTTTTTCAGGGTAGCTTTTTGACCTGCTCTCCTCGCCATTGTATTTTTCTATTTCACTTTTTTTGCATAAAGATTGCCACCTGAGCTAGCCTCTGTTGCCCATCTTCTTCGGTTTCAGAGGGTAGATTTCTCAGTGTTTCTTTTTCGCCAGCTCTCCACGCCCTTGCGTCTTTTTTTTTTTTCTGATTAAAGGTTGCAACCTGAGCTAGCTTCTTTTGCCCATGTTCGTCATTTTCAGAGGGTTGATTTCTCCGTGTTGCTTTTTCCCCAGGTCTCCACGCCCTTGTGTGTTTCTTTTGCTTAAAGTTTGCCACCTGAAGCCAGCCTCTCTTGCCCATCTTCCTCAGTTTCAGAGGGTAGATATTTCAGGGTTGCTTTTTCCCCAGGTCTCCACGCCTTTGGGTTTTGTTTTTGCTTAACGATTGCCACCTGAGGTAGCCTCTGTTGCCCATCTTCCTTAGTTTCAGAGGGTGGATTTCTCCGTGTTGCTTTTTCCCCAGGTCTCCACGCCCTTGTGTGTTTCTTTTGCTTAACGATTGCCACCTGAGGTAGCCTCTGTTGCCCATCCTCGTCAGTTTCAGAGGGTAGATTTCTCAGTGCTGCTTTTCCCCCAGGTCTCCACGCCCTTGTGTGTTTGTTTTGCTTAAAGTTTGCCACCTGAGCCAGCCTCTCTTGCCCATCTTCCACAGTTTCAGAGGGTAGATATTTCAGGGTTGCTTTTTCCCCAGGTCTCCACGCCTTTGGGTTTCGTTTTTGCTTAAGGATTGCCACCTGAGGTAGCCTCTGTTGCCCATCTTCCTCAGTTTCAGAGGGTGGATTTCTCCGTGTTGCTTTTTCCACAGGTCTCCACGCCCTTGTGTGTTTCTTTTGCTTAACGTTTGCCCACTGAAGCCAGCCTCTCTTGCCCATCTTCCTCAGTTTCAGAGGGTAGATATTTCAGGGTTGCTGTTTCCCCAGGTCTCCACGCCCTTTTGTGTTTCTTTTGCTTAACGATTGCCACCTGAAGCCAGCCTCTCTTGCCCATCTTCCTCAGTTTCAGAGGGTAGATATTTCAGGGTTGCTGTTTCCCCAGGTCTCCACGCCCTTGTGTGTTTCTTTTGCTTAAAGATTGCCACCTGAGCTAGCCTCTGTTGCCCATCTTCGTCCGTTTCAGAGGGTGGATTTCTCAGTGTTGCCTTTTCGCCAGCTCCCCACGCCCTTGTGTGTTTCTTTTGCTTAAAGATTGTCACTTGAGCTAGGCACTGTTGCCCTGCTTCCTCAGTTTCAGAGGGTACCTTTTTCAGGGTAGCTTTTTGACCTGGTCTCCTCGGCATTGTATTTTTCTATTTCACTTTTTTTGCATAAAGATTGCCACCTGAGCTAGCCTCTGTTGCCCATCTTCTGCGGTTTCAGAGGGTAGATTTCTCAGTGTTTCTTTTTCGCCAGCTCTCCACGCCCTTGCGTCTTTTTTTTTTTCTGATTAAAGGTTGCAACCTGAGCTAGCTTCTTTTGCCCATGTTCGTCATTTTCAGAGGGTTGATTTCTCCGTGTTGCTTTTTCGCCAGGTCTCCACGCCCTTGTGTGTTTCTTTTGCTTAACGATTGCCACCTGAGGTGGCCTCTGTTGCCCATCCTCATCAGTTTCAGAAGGTAGATTTCTCAGTGCTGCTTTTCCCCCAGGTCTCCACGCCCTTGTGTGTTTCTTTTGCTTAAAGTTTGCCACCTGAAGCCAGCCTCTCTTGCCCATCTTCCTCAGTTTCAGAGGGTAGATATTTCAGGGTTTCTTTTTCCCCAGGTCTCCACGCCTTTGGGTTTTGTTTTTGCTTAACGATTGCCACCTGAGGTAGCCTCTGTTGCCCATCTTCCTCAGTTTCAGAGGGTGGATTTCTCCGTGTTGCTTTTTCCCCAGGTCTCCATGCACTTGTGTGTTTCTTTTGCTTAACGATTGCCACCTGAGGTAGCCTCTGTTGCCCATCCTCGTCAGTTTCAGAGGGTAGATTTCTCAGTGCTGCTTTTTCCCCAGGTCTCCACGCCCTTGTGTGTTTCTTTTGCTTAAAGTCTGCCACCTGAAGCCAGCCTCTCTTGCCCATCTTCCTCAGTTTCAGAGGGTAGATATTTCAGGGTTGCTTTTTCCCCAGGTCTCCACGCCTTTGGGTTTTGTTTTTGCTTAACGATTGCCACCTGAGCTAGCCTCTGTTGCCCATCTTCCTCAGTTTCAGAGGGTGGATTTCTCCGTGTTGCTTTTTCCCCAGGTCTCCACGCCCTTGTGTGTTTCTTTTGCTTAACGATTGCCACCTGACCTAGCCTCTGTTGCCCATCCTCGTCAGTTTCAGAGGGTAGATTTCCCCGTGTTGCTTTTTCCCCAGGTCTCCACGCCCTTGTGTGTTTCTTTTGCTTAACGTTTGCCACCTGAAGCCAGCCTCTCTTGCCCATCTTCCTCAGTTTCAGAGGGTAGATATTTCAGGGTTGCTGTTTCCCCAGGTCTCCACGCCCTTTTGTGTTTCTTTTGCTTAACGATTGCCACCTGAAGCCAGCCTCTCTTGCCCATCTTCCTCAGTTTCAGAGGGTAGATATTTCAGGGTTGCTGTTTCCCCAGGTCTCCACGCCCTTGTGTGTTTCTTTTGCTTAAAGATTGCTACCTGAGCTAGCCTCTGTTGCCCATCTTCGTCCGTTTCAGAGGGTGGATTTCTCAGTGTTGCCTTTTCGCCAGCTCCCCACGCCCTTGTGTGTTTCTTTTGCTTAAAGATTGTCACTTGAGCTAGGCACTGTTGCCCTGCTTCCTCAGTTTCAGAGGGTACCTTTTTCAGGGTAGCTTTTTGACCTGGTCTCCTCGGCATTGTATTTTTCTATTTCACTTTTTTTGCATAAAGATTGCCACCTGAGCTAGCCTCTGTTGCCCATCTTCTGCGGTTTCAGAGGGTAGATTTCTCAGTGTTTCTTTTTCGCCAGCTCTCCACGCCCTTGCGTCTTTTTTTTTTTCTGATTAAAGGTTGCAACCTGAGCTAGCTTCTTTTGCCCATGTTCGTCATTTTCAGAGGGTTGATTTCTCCGTGTTGCTTTTTCGCCAGGTCTCCACGCCCTTGTGTGTTTCTTTTGCTTAACGATTGCCACCTGAGGTGGCCTCTGTTGCCCATCCTCATCAGTTTCAGAAGGTAGATTTCTCAGTGCTGCTTTTCCCCCAGGTCTCCACGCCCTTGTGTGTTTCTTTTGCTTAAAGTTTGCCACCTGAAGCCAGCCTCTCTTGCCCATCTTCCTCAGTTTCAGAGGGTAGATATTTCAGGGTTGCTTTTTCCCCAGGTCTCCACGCCTTTGGGTTTCGTTTTTGCTTAACGATTGCCACCTGAGGTAGCCTCTGTTGCCCATCTTCCTCAGTTTCAGAGGGTGGATTTCTCCGTGTTGCTTTTTCCACAGGTCTCCAAGCCCTTGTGTGTTTCTTTTGCTTAACGATTGCCACCTGACCTAGCCTCTGTTGCCCATCCTCGTCAGTTTCAGAGGGTAGATTTCCCCGTGTTGCTTTTTCCCCAGGTCTCCACGCCCTTGTGTGTTTCTTTTGCTTAACGTTTGCCACCTGAAGCCAGCCTCTCTTGCCCATCTTCCTCAGTTTCAGAGGGTAGATATTTCAGGGTTGGTGTTTCCCCAGGTCTCCACGCCCTTTTGTGTTTCTTTTGCTTAACGATTGCCACCTGAAGCCAGCCTCTCTTGCCCATCTTCCTCAGTTTCAGAGGGTGGATTTCTCCGTGTTGCTTTTTCCCCAGGTCTCCACGCCCTTGTGTGTTTCTTTTGCTTGAAGATTGCCACCTGAGCTAGCCTCTGTTGCCCATCTTCGTCCGTTTCAGAGGGTGGATTTCTCAGTGTTGCCTTTTCGCCAGCTCCCCACGCCCTTGTGTGTTTCTTTTGCTTAAAGATTGTCACCTGAGCTAGGCACTGTTGCCCTGCTTCCTCAGTTTCAGAGGGTACCTTTTGCAGGGTAGCTTTTTGAGCGGGTCTCCTCGCCATTGTATTTTTCTATTTCACTTTTTTTGCATAAAGATTGGCACCTGAGCTAGCCTCTGTTGCCCATCTTCTTCGGTTTCAGAGGGTAGATTTCTCAGTGTTTCTTTTTCGCCAGCTCTCCACGCCCTTGCGTCTTTTTTTTTTCTGCTTAAAGGTTGCAACCTGAGCTAGCTTCTTTTGCCCATGTTCGTCAGTTTCAGAGGGTGGATTTCTCCGTGTTGCTTTTTCCCCAGGTCTCCACGCCCTTGTGTGTTTCTTTTGCTTAAAGATTGCCACCTGAGCTAGCCTCTGTTGCCCATCTTCGTCCGTTTCAGAGGGTGGATTTCTCAGTGTTGCCTTTTCGCCAGCTCCCCACGCCCTTGTGTGTTTCTTTTGCTTAAAGATTGTCACCTGAGCTAGGCACTGTTGCCCTGCTTCCTCAGTTTCAGAGGGTACCTTTTTCAGGGTAGCTTTTTGACCTGGTCTCCTCGCCATTGTATTTTTCTATTTCACTTTTTTTGCATAAAGATTGGCACCTGAGCTAGCCTCTGTTGCCCATCTTCTTCGGTTTCAGAGGGTAGATTTCTCAGTGATTCTTTTTCGCCAGCTCTCCACGCCCTTGCGTCTTTTTTTTTTTTCTGCTTAAAGGTTGCAACCTGAGCTAGCTTCTTTTGCCCATGTTCCTCATTTTCAGAGGGTTGATTTCTCCGTGTTGCTTTTTCCCCAGGTCTCCACGCCCTTGTGTGTTTCTTTTGCTTAAAGTTTGCCACCTGAAGCCAGCCTCTCTTGCCCATCTTCCTCAGTTTCAGAGGGTAGATATTTCAGGGTTGCTTTTTCCCCAGGTCTCCACGCCTTTGGGTTTTGTTTTTGCTTAACGATTGCCACCTGAGGTAGCCTCTGTTGCCCATCTTCCTTAGTTTCAGAGGGTGGATTTCTCCGTGTTGCTTTTTCCCCAGGTCTCCACGCACTTGTGTGTTTCTTTTGCTTAACGATTGCCACCTGAGGTAGCCTCTGTTGCCCATCCTCGTCAGTTTCAGAGGGTAGATTTCTCAGTGCTGCTTTTTCCCCAGGTCTCCACGCCCTTGTGTGTTTGTTTTGCTTAAAGTTTGCCACATGAGCCAGCGTCTCTTGCCCATCTTCCACAGTTTCAGACGGTAGATATTTCAGGGTTGCTTTTTCCCCAGGTCTCCACGCCTTTGGGTTTCGTTTTTGCTTAAGGATTGCCACCTGAGGTAGCCTCTGTTGCCCATCTTCCTCAGTTTCAGAGGGTGGATTTCTCCGTGTTGCTTTTTCCACAGGTCTCCACGCCCTTGTGTGTTTCTTTTGCTTAACGATTGCCACCTGACCTAGCCTCTGTTGCCCATCCTCGTCAGTTTCAGAGGGTAGATTTCCCCGTGTTGCTTTTTCCCCAGGTCTCCACGCCCTTGTGTGTTTCTTTTGCTTAACGTTTGCCACCTGAAGCCAGCCTCTCTTGCCCATCTTCCTCAGTTTCAGAGGGTAGATATTTCAGGGTTGCTGTTTCCCCAGGTCTCCACGCCCTTTTGTGTTTCTTTTGCTTAACGATTGCCACCTGAAGCCAGCCTCTCTTGCCCATCTTCCTCAGTTTCAGAGGGTAGATATTTCAGGGTTGCTGTTTCCCCAGGTCTCCACGCCCTTGTGTGTTTCTTTTGCTTAAAGATTGCCACCTGAGCTAGCCTCTGTTGCCCATCTTCCTCAATTTCAGAGGGTTGATATTTCAGGGTTGCTTTTTCCAAAGGTCTCCACGCCCTTGTGTGTTTCCTTGCTTAACGATTTCCACCTGAGGTAGCATCTGTTGCCCATCCTCATCAGTTTCAGAAGGTAGATTTCTCAGTGCTGCTTTTCCCCCAGGTCTCCACGCCCTTGTGTGTTTGTTTTGCGTAAAGTTTGCCACCTGAGCCAGCCTCTCTTGCCCATCTTCCACAGTTTCAGACGGTAGATATTTCAGGGTTGCTTTTTCCCCAGGTCTCCACGCCTTTGGGTTTTGTTTTTGCTTAACGATTGCCACCTGAGCTAGCCTCTGTTGCCCATCTTCCTCAGTTTCAGAGGGTGGATTTCTCCGTGTTGCTTTTTCCCCAGGTCTCCACGCCCTTGTGTGTTTCTTTTGCTTAACGATTGCCACCTGACCTAGCCTCTGTTGCCCATCCTCGTCAGTTTCAGAGGGTAGATTTCCCCGTGTTGCTTTTTCCCCAGGTCTCCACGCCCTTGTGTGTTTCTTTTGCTTAACGTTTGCCACCTGAAGCCAGCCTCTCTTGCCCATCTTCCTCAGTTTCAGAGGGTAGATATTTCAGGGTTGCTGTTTCCCCAGGTCTCCACGCCCTTTTGTGTTTCTTTTGCTTAACGATTGCCACCTGAAGCCAGCCTCTCTTGCCCATCTTCCTCAGTTTCAGAGGGTAGATATTTCAGGGTTGCTGTTTCCCCAGGTCTCCACGCCCTTGTGTGTTTCTTTTGCTTAAAGATTGCTACCTGAGCTAGCCTCTGTTGCCCATCTTCGTCCGTTTCAGAGGGTGGATTTCTCAGTGTTGCCTTTTCGCCAGCTCCCCACGCCCTTGTGTGTTTCTTTTGCTTAAAGATTGTCACTTGAGCTAGGCACTGTTGCCCTGCTTCCTCAGTTTCAGAGGGTACCTTTTTCAGGGTAGCTTTTTGACCTGGTCTCCTCGGCATTGTATTTTTCTATTTCACTTTTTTTGCATAAAGATTGCCACCTGAGCTAGCCTCTGTTGCCCATCTTCTGCGGTTTCAGAGGGTAGATTTCTCAGTGTTTCTTTTTCGCCAGCTCTCCACGCCCTTGCGTCTTTTTTTTTTTCTGATTAAAGGTTGCAACCTGAGCTAGCTTCTTTTGCCCATGTTCGTCATTTTCAGAGGGTTGATTTCTCCGTGTTGCTTTTTCGCCAGGTCTCCACGCCCTTGTGTGTTTCTTTTGCTTAACGATTGCCACCTGAGGTGGCCTCTGTTGCCCATCCTCATCAGTTTCAGAAGGTAGATTTCTCAGTGCTGCTTTTCCCCCAGGTCTCCACGCCCTTGTGTGTTTCTTTTGCTTAAAGTTTGCCACCTGAAGCCAGCCTCTCTTGCCCATCTTCCTCAGTTTCAGAGGGTAGATATTTCAGGGTTGCTTTTTCCCCAGGTCTCCACGCCTTTGGGTTTCGTTTTTGCTTAACGATTGCCACCTGAGGTAGCCTCTGTTGCCCATCTTCCTCAGTTTCAGAGGGTGGATTTCTCCGTGTTGCTTTTTCCACAGGTCTCCAAGCCCTTGTGTGTTTCTTTTGCTTAACGATTGCCACCTGACCTAGCCTCTGTTGCCCATCCTCGTCAGTTTCAGAGGGTAGATTTCCCCGTGTTGCTTTTTCCCCAGGTCTCCACGCCCTTGTGTGTTTCTTTTGCTTAACGTTTGCCACCTGAAGCCAGCCTCTCTTGCCCATCTTCCTCAGTTTCAGAGGGTAGATATTTCAGGGTTGGTGTTTCCCCAGGTCTCCACGCCCTTTTGTGTTTCTTTTGCTTAACGATTGCCACCTGAAGCCAGCCTCTCTTGCCCATCTTCCTCAGTTTCAGAGGGTGGATTTCTCCGTGTTGCTTTTTCCCCAGGTCTCCACGCCCTTGTGTGTTTCTTTTGCTTGAAGATTGCCACCTGAGCTAGCCTCTGTTGCCCATCTTCGTCCGTTTCAGAGGGTGGATTTCTCAGTGTTGCCTTTTCGCCAGCTCCCCACGCCCTTGTGTGTTTCTTTTGCTTAAAGATTGTCACCTGAGCTAGGCACTGTTGCCCTGCTTCCTCAGTTTCAGAGGGTACCTTTTGCAGGGTAGCTTTTTGAGCGGGTCTCCTCGCCATTGTATTTTTCTATTTCACTTTTTTTGCATAAAGATTGGCACCTGAGCTAGCCTCTGTTGCCCATCTTCTTCGGTTTCAGAGGGTAGATTTCTCAGTGTTTCTTTTTCGCCAGCTCTCCACGCCCTTGCGTCTTTTTTTTTTCTGCTTAAAGGTTGCAACCTGAGCTAGCTTCTTTTGCCCATGTTCGTCAGTTTCAGAGGGTGGATTTCTCCGTGTTGCTTTTTCCCCAGGTCTCCACGCCCTTGTGTGTTTCTTTTGCTTAAAGATTGCCACCTGAGCTAGCCTCTGTTGCCCATCTTCGTCCGTTTCAGAGGGTGGATTTCTCAGTGTTGCCTTTTCGCCAGCTCCCCACGCCCTTGTGTGTTTCTTTTGCTTAAAGATTGTCACCTGAGCTAGGCACTGTTGCCCTGCTTCCTCAGTTTCAGAGGGTACCTTTTTCAGGGTAGCTTTTTGACCTGGTCTCCTCGCCATTGTATTTTTCTATTTCACTTTTTTTGCATAAAGATTGGCACCTGAGCTAGCCTCTGTTGCCCATCTTCTTCGGTTTCAGAGGGTAGATTTCTCAGTGATTCTTTTTCGCCAGCTCTCCACGCCCTTGCGTCTTTTTTTTTTTTCTGCTTAAAGGTTGCAACCTGAGCTAGCTTCTTTTGCCCATGTTCCTCATTTTCAGAGGGTTGATTTCTCCGTGTTGCTTTTTCCCCAGGTCTCCACGCCCTTGTGTGTTTCTTTTGCTTAAAGTTTGCCACCTGAAGCCAGCCTCTCTTGCCCATCTTCCTCAGTTTCAGAGGGTAGATATTTCAGGGTTGCTTTTTCCCCAGGTCTCCACGCCTTTGGGTTTTGTTTTTGCTTAACGATTGCCACCTGAGGTAGCCTCTGTTGCCCATCTTCCTTAGTTTCAGAGGGTGGATTTCTCCGTGTTGCTTTTTCCCCAGGTCTCCACGCACTTGTGTGTTTCTTTTGCTTAACGATTGCCACCTGAGGTAGCCTCTGTTGCCCATCCTCGTCAGTTTCAGAGGGTAGATTTCTCAGTGCTGCTTTTTCCCCAGGTCTCCACGCCCTTGTGTGTTTGTTTTGCTTAAAGTTTGCCACATGAGCCAGCGTCTCTTGCCCATCTTCCACAGTTTCAGACGGTAGATATTTCAGGGTTGCTTTTTCCCCAGGTCTCCACGCCTTTGGGTTTCGTTTTTGCTTAAGGATTGCCACCTGAGGTAGCCTCTGTTGCCCATCTTCCTCAGTTTCAGAGGGTGGATTTCTCCGTGTTGCTTTTTCCACAGGTCTCCACGCCCTTGTGTGTTTCTTTTGCTTAACGATTGCCACCTGACCTAGCCTCTGTTGCCCATCCTCGTCAGTTTCAGAGGGTAGATTTCCCCGTGTTGCTTTTTCCCCAGGTCTCCACGCCCTTGTGTGTTTCTTTTGCTTAACGTTTGCCACCTGAAGCCAGCCTCTCTTGCCCATCTTCCTCAGTTTCAGAGGGTAGATATTTCAGGGTTGCTGTTTCCCCAGGTCTCCACGCCCTTTTGTGTTTCTTTTGCTTAACGATTGCCACCTGAAGCCAGCCTCTCTTGCCCATCTTCCTCAGTTTCAGAGGGTAGATATTTCAGGGTTGCTGTTTCCCCAGGTCTCCACGCCCTTGTGTGTTTCTTTTGCTTAAAGATTGCCACCTGAGCTAGCCTCTGTTGCCCATCTTCCTCAATTTCAGAGGGTTGATATTTCAGGGTTGCTTTTTCCAAAGGTCTCCACGCCCTTGTGTGTTTCCTTGCTTAACGATTTCCACCTGAGGTAGCATCTGTTGCCCATCCTCATCAGTTTCAGAAGGTAGATTTCTCAGTGCTGCTTTTCCCCCAGGTCTCCACGCCCTTGTGTGTTTGTTTTGCGTAAAGTTTGCCACCTGAGCCAGCCTCTCTTGCCCATCTTCCACAGTTTCAGACGGTAGATATTTCAGGGTTGCTTTTTCCCCAGGTCTCCACGCCTTTGGGTTTTGTTTTTGCTTAAGGATTGCCACCTGAGGTAGCCTCTGTTGCCCATCTTCCTCAGTTTCAGAGGGTGGATATCTCCGTGTTGCTTTTTCCACAGGTCTCCAAGCCCTTGTGTGTTTCTTTTGCTTAACGATTGCCACCTGACCTAGCCTCTGTTGCCCATCCTCGTCAGTTTCAGAGGGTAGATTTCCCCGTGTTGCTTTTTCCCCAGGTCTCCACGCCCTTGTGTGTTTCTTTTGCTTAACGTTTGCCACCTGAAGCCAGCCTCTCTTGCCCATCTTCCTCAGTTTCAGAGGGTAGATATTTCAGGGTTGCTGTTTCCCCAGGTCTCCACGCCCTTTTGTGTTTCTTTTGCTTAACGATTGCCACCTGAAGCCAGCCTCTCTTGCCCATCTTCCTCAGTTTCAGAGGGTGGATTTCTCCGTGTTGCTTTTTCCCCAGGTCTCCACGCCCTTGTGTGTTTCTTTTGCTTGAAGATTGCCACCTGAGCTAGCCTCTGTTGCCCATCTTCGTCCGTTTCAGAGGGTGGATTTCTCAGTGTTGCCTTTTCGCCAGCTCCCCACGCCCTTGTGTGTTTCTTTTGCTTAAAGATTGTCACCTGAGCTAGGCACTGTTGCCCTGCTTCCTCAGTTTCAGAGGGTACCTTTTGCAGGGTAGCTTTTTGAGCGGGTCTCCTCGCCATTGTATTTTTCTATTTCACTTTTTTTGCATAAAGATTGGCACCTGAGCTAGCCTCTGTTGCCCATCTTCTTCGGTTTCAGAGGGTAGATTTCTCAGTGTTTCTTTTTCGCCAGCTCTCCACGCCCTTGCGTCTTTTTTTTTTCTGCTTAAAGGTTGCAACCTGAGCTAGCTTCTTTTGCCCATGTTCGTCAGTTTCAGAGGGTGGATTTCTCCGTGTTGCTTTTTCCCCAGGTCTCCACGCCCTTGTGTGTTTCTTTTGCTTAAAGATTGCCACCTGAGCTAGCCTCTGTTGCCCATCTTCGTCCGTTTCAGAGGGTGGATTTCTCAGTGTTGCCTTTTCGCCAGCTCCCCACGCCCTTGTGTGTTTCTTTTGCTTAAAGATTGTCACCTGAGCTAGGCACTGTTGCCCTGCTTCCTCAGTTTCAGAGGGTACCTTTTTCAGGGTAGCTTTTTGACCTGGTCTCCTCGCCATTGTATTTTTCTATTTCACTTTTTTTGCATAAAGATTGGCACCTGAGCTAGCCTCTGTTGCCCATCTTCTTCGGTTTCAGAGGGTAGATTTCTCAGTGATTCTTTTTCGCCAGCTCTCCACGCCCTTGCGTCTTTTTTTTTTTTCTGCTTAAAGGTTGCAACCTGAGCTAGCTTCTTTTGCCCATGTTCCTCATTTTCAGAGGGTTGATTTCTCCGTGTTGCTTTTTCCCCAGGTCTCCACGCCCTTGTGTGTTTCTTTTGCTTAAAGTTTGCCACCTGAAGCCAGCCTCTCTTGCCCATCTTCCTCAGTTTCAGAGGGTAGATATTTCAGGGTTGCTTTTTCCCCAGGTCTCCACGCCTTTGGGTTTTGTTTTTGCTTAACGATTGCCACCTGAGGTAGCCTCTGTTGCCCATCTTCCTTAGTTTCAGAGGGTGGATTTCTCCGTGTTGCTTTTTCCCCAGGTCTCCACGCACTTGTGTGTTTCTTTTGCTTAACGATTGCCACCTGAGGTAGCCTCTGTTGCCCATCCTCGTCAGTTTCAGAGGGTAGATTTCTCAGTGCTGCTTTTTCCCCAGGTCTCCACGCCCTTGTGTGTTTGTTTTGCTTAAAGTTTGCCACATGAGCCAGCGTCTCTTGCCCATCTTCCACAGTTTCAGACGGTAGATATTTCAGGGTTGCTTTTTCCCCAGGTCTCCACGCCTTTGGGTTTCGTTTTTGCTTAAGGATTGCCACCTGAGGTAGCCTCTGTTGCCCATCTTCCTCAGTTTCAGAGGGTGGATTTCTCCGTGTTGCTTTTTCCACAGGTCTCCACGCCCTTGTGTGTTTCTTTTGCTTAACGATTGCCACCTGACCTAGCCTCTGTTGCCCATCCTCGTCAGTTTCAGAGGGTAGATTTCCCCGTGTTGCTTTTTCCCCAGGTCTCCACGCCCTTGTGTGTTTCTTTTGCTTAACGTTTGCCACCTGAAGCCAGCCTCTCTTGCCCATCTTCCTCAGTTTCAGAGGGTAGATATTTCAGGGTTGCTGTTTCCCCAGGTCTCCACGCCCTTTTGTGTTTCTTTTGCTTAACGATTGCCACCTGAAGCCAGCCTCTCTTGCCCATCTTCCTCAGTTTCAGAGGGTAGATATTTCAGGGTTGCTGTTTCCCCAGGTCTCCACGCCCTTGTGTGTTTCTTTTGCTTAAAGATTGCCACCTGAGCTAGCCTCTGTTGCCCATCTTCCTCAATTTCAGAGGGTTGATATTTCAGGGTTGCTTTTTCCAAAGGTCTCCACGCCCTTGTGTGTTTCCTTGCTTAACGATTTCCACCTGAGGTAGCATCTGTTGCCCATCCTCATCAGTTTCAGAAGGTAGATTTCTCAGTGCTGCTTTTCCCCCAGGTCTCCACGCCCTTGTGTGTTTGTTTTGCGTAAAGTTTGCCACCTGAGCCAGCCTCTCTTGCCCATCTTCCACAGTTTCAGACGGTAGATATTTCAGGGTTGCTTTTTCCCCAGGTCTCCACGCCTTTGGGTTTTGTTTTTGCTTAAGGATTGCCACCTGAGGTAGCCTCTGTTGCCCATCTTCCTCAGTTTCAGAGGGTGGATATCTCCGTGTTGCTTTTTCCACAGGTCTCCAAGCCCTTGTGTGTTTCTTTTGCTTAACGATTGCCACCTGACCTAGCCTCTGTTGCCCATCCTCGTCAGTTTCAGAGGGTAGATTTCCCCGTGTTGCTTTTTCCCCAGGTCTCCACGCCCTTGTGTGTTTCTTTTGCTTAACGTTTGCCACCTGAAGCCAGCCTCTCTTGCCCATCTTCCTCAGTTTCAGAGGGTAGATATTTCAGGGTTGCTGTTTCCCCAGGTCTCCACGCCCTTTTGTGTTTCTTTTGCTTAACGATTGCCACCTGAAGCCAGCCTCTCTTGCCCATCTTCCTCAGTTTCAGAGGGTGGATTTCTCCGTGTTGCTTTTTCCCCAGGTCTCCACGCCCTTGTGTGTTTCTTTTGCTTGAAGATTGCCACCTGAGCTAGCCTCTGTTGCCCATCTTCGTCCGTTTCAGAGGGTGGATTTCTCAGTGTTGCCTTTTCGCCAGCTCCCCACGCCCTTGTGTGTTTCTTTTGCTTAAAGATTGTCACCTGAGCTAGGCACTGTTGCCCTGCTTCCTCAGTTTCAGAGGGTACCTTTTTCAGGGTAGCTTTTTGAGCGGGTCTCCTCGCCATTGTATTTTTCTATTTCACTATTTTTGCATAAAGATTGGCACCTGAGCTAGCCTCTGTTGCCCATCTTCTTCGGTTTCAGAGGGTAGATTTCTCAGTGTTTCTTTTTCGCCAGCTCTCCACGCCCTTGCGTCTTTTTTTTTTCTGCTTAAAGGTTGCAACCTGAGCTAGCTTCTTTTGCCCATGTTCGTCAGTTTCAGAGGGTGGATTTCTCCGTGTTGCTTTTTCCCCAGGTCTCCACGCCCTTGTGTGTTTCTTTTGCTTAAAGATTGCCACCTGAGCTAGCCTCTGTTGCCCATCTTCGTCCGTTTCAGAGGGTGGATTTCTCAGTGTTGCCTTTTCGCCAGCTCCCCACGCCCTTGTGTGTTTCTTTTGCTTAAAGATTGTCACCTGAGCTAGGCACTGTTGCCCTGCTTCCTCAGTTTCAGAGGGTACCTTTTTCAGGGTAGCTTTTTGACCTGGTCTCCTCGCCATTGTATTTTTCTATTTCACTTTTTTTGCATAAAGATTGGCACCTGAGCTAGCCTCTGTTGCCCATCTTCTTCGGTTTCAGAGGGTAGATTTCTCAGTGATTCTTTTTCGCCAGCTCTCCACGCCCTTGCGTCTTTTTTTTTTTTCTGCTTAAAGGTTGCAACCTGAGCTAGCTTCTTTTGCCCATGTTCCTCATTTTCAGAGGGTTGATTTCTCCGTGTTGCTTTTTCCCCAGGTCTCCACGCCCTTGTGTGTTTCTTTTGCTTAAAGTTTGCCACCTGAAGCCAGCCTCTCTTGCCCATCTTCCTCAGTTTCAGAGGGTAGATATTTCAGGGTTGCTTTTTCCCCAGGTCTCCACGCCTTTGGGTTTTGTTTTTGCTTAACGATTGCCACCTGAGGTAGCCTCTGTTGCCCATCTTCCTTAGTTTCAGAGGGTGGATTTCTCCGTGTTGCTTTTTCCCCAGGTCTCCACGCCCTTGTGTGTTTCTTTTGCTTAACGATTGCCACCTGAGGTAGCCTCTGTTGCCCATCCTCGTCAGTTTCAGAGGGTAGATTTCTCAGTGCTGCTTTTTCCCCAGGTCTCCACGCCCTTGTGTGTTTGTTTTGCTTAAAGTTTGCCACCTGAGCCAGCGTCTCTTGCCCATCTTCCACAGTTTCAGACGGTAGATATTTCAGGGTTGCTTTTTCCCCAGGTCTCCACGCCTTTGGGTTTCGTTTTTGCTTAAGGATTGCCACCTGAGGTAGCCTCTGTTGCCCATCTTCCTCAGTTTCAGAGGTTGGATTTCTCCGTGTTGCTTTTTCCACAGGTCTCCACGCCCTTGTGTGTTTCTTTTGCTTAACGATTGCCACCTGACCTAGCCTCTGTTGCCCATCCTCGTCAGTTTCAGAGGGTAGATTTCCCCGTGTTGCTTTTTCCCCAGGTCTCCACGCCCTTGTGTGTTTCTTTTGCTTAACGTTTGCCACCTGAAGCCAGCCTCTCTTGCCCATCTTCCTCAGTTTCAGAGGGTAGATATTTCAGGGTTGCTGTTTCCCCAGGTCTCCACGCCCTTGTGTGTTTCTTTTGCTTAAAGATTGCCACCTGAGCTAGCCTCTGTTGCCCATCTTCGTCCGTTTCAGAGGGTGGATTTCTCAGTGTTGCCTTTTCGCCAGCTCCCCACGCCCTTGTGTGTTTCTTTTGCTTAAAGATTGTCACCTGAGCTAGGCACTGTTGCCCTGCTTCCTCAGTTTCAGAGGGTACCTTTTTCAGGGTAGCTTTTTGACCGGGTCTCCTCGCCATTGTATTTTTCTATTTCACTTTTTTTGCATAAAGATTGGCACCTGAGCTAGCCTCTGTTGCCCATCTTCTGCGGTTTCAGAGGGTAGATTTCTCAGTGTTTCTTTTTCGCCAGCTCTCCACGCCCTTGCGTCTTTTTTTTTTTCTGATTAAAGGTTGCAACCTGAGCTAGCTTCTTTTGCCCATGTTCGTCATTTTCAGAGGGTTGATTTCTCCGTGTTGCTTTTTCGCCAGGTCTCCACGCCCTTGTGTGTTTCTTTTGCTTAACGATTGCCACCTGATGTGGCCTCTGTTGCCCATCCTCATCAGTTTCAGAAGGTAGATTTCTCAGTGCTGCTTTTCCCCCAGGTCTCCACGCCCTTGTGTGTTTCTTTTGCTTAAAGTTTGCCACCTGAAGCCAGCCTCTCTTGCCCATCTTCCTCAGTTTCAGAAGGTAGATATTTCAGGGTTGCTGTTTCCCCAGGTCTCCACGCACTTTTGTGTTTCTTTTGCTTAACGATTGCCACCTGAAGCCAGCCTCTCTTGCCCATCTTCCTCAGTTTCAGAGGGTAGATATTTCAGGGTTGCTTTTTCCCCAGGTCTCCACGCCTTTGGGTTTTGTTTTTGCTTAACGATTGCCACCTGAGGTAGCCTCTGTTGCCCATCTTCCTTAGTTTCAGAGGGTGGATTTCTCCGTGTTGCTTTTTCCCCAGGTCTCCACGCCCTTGTGTGTTTCTTTTGCTTAACGATTTCCACCTGAGGTAGCATCTGTTGCCCATCCTCATCAGTTTCAGAAGGTAGATTTCTCAGTGCTGCTTTTCCCCCAGGTCTCCACGCCCTTGTGTGTTTGTTTTGCTTAAAGTTTGCCACCTGAGCCAGCCTCTCTTGCCCATCTTCCACAGTTTCAGACGGTAGATATTCCAGGGTTGCTTTTTCCCCAGGTCTCCACGCCTTTGGGTTTCGTTTTTGCTTAAGGATTGCCACCTGAGGTAGCCTCTGTTGCCCATCTTCCTCAGTTTCAGAGGGTGGATTTCTCCGTGTTGCTTTTTCCACAGGTCTCCACGCCCTTGTGTGTTTCTTTTGCTTAACGATTGCCACCTGACCTAGCCTCTGTTGCCCATCCTCGTCAGTTTCAGAGGGTAGATTTCCCCGTGTTGCTTTTTCCCCAGGTCTCCACGCCCTTGTGTGTTTCTTTTGCTTAACGTTTGCCACCTGAAGCCAGCCTCTCTTGCCCATCTTCCTCAGTTTCAGAGGGTAGATATTTCAGGGTTGCTGTTTCCCCAGGTCTCCACGCCCTTTTGTGTTTCTTTTGCTTAACGATTGCCACCTGAAGCCAGCCTCTCTTGCCCATCTTCCTCAGTTTCAGAGGGTGGATATTTCAGGGTTGCTGTTTCCCCAGGTCTCCACGCCCTTGTGTGTTTCTTTTGCTTAAAGATTGCCACCTGAGCTAGCCTCTGTTGCCCATCTTCGTCCGTTTCAGAGGGTGGATTTCTCAGTGTTGCCTTTTCGCCAGCTCCCCACGCCCTTGTGTGTTTCTTTTGCTTAAAGATTGTCACCTGAGCTAGGCACTGTTGCCCTGCTTCCTCAGTTTCAGAGGGTACCTTTTTCAGGGTAGCTTTTTGACCTGGTCTCCTCGGCATTGTATTTTTCTATTTCACTTTTTTTGCATAAATATTGCCACCTGAGCTAGCCTCTGTTGCCCATCTTCTGCGGTTTCAGAGGGTAGATTTCTCAGTGTTTCTTTTTCGCCAGCTCTCCACGCCCTTGCGTCTTTTTTTTTTTCTGCTTAAAGGTTGCAACCTGAGCTAGCTTCTTTTGCCCATGTTCGTCATTTTCAGAGGGTTGATTTCTCCGTGTTGCTTTTTCGCCAGGTCTCCACGCCCTTGTGTGTTTCTTTTGCTTAACGATTGCCACCTGAGGTGGCCTCTGTTGCACATCCTCATCAGTTTCAGAAGGTAGATTTCTCCGTGTTGCTTTTTCCCCAGGTCTCCACGCCCTTGTGTGTTTCTTTTGCTTAAAGTTTGCCACCTGAAGCCAGCCTCTCTTGCCCATCTTCCTCAGTTTCAGAGGGTAGATATTTCAGGGTTGCTTTTTCCCCAGGTCTCCACGCCTTTGGGTTTTGTTTTTGCTTAACGATTGCCACCTGAGGTAGCCTCTGTTGCCCATCTTCCTTAGTTTCAGAGGGTGGATTTCTCCGTGTTGCTTTTTCCCCAGGTCTCCACGCCCTTGTGTGTTTCTTTTGCTTAACGATTGCCACCTGAGGTAGCCTCTGTTGCCCATCCTCATCAGTTTCAGAGGGTAGATTTCTCAGTGCTGCTTTTTCCCCAGGTCTCCACGCCCTTGTGTGTTTCTTTTGCTTAAAGTTTGCCACCTGAAGCCAGCCTCTCTTGCCCATCTTCCTCAGTTTCAGAGGGTAGATATTTCAGGGTTGCTTTTTCCCCAGGTCTCCACGCCTTTGGGTTTTGTTTTTGCTTAACGATTGCCACCTGAGCTAGCCTCTGTTGCCCATCTTCCTCAATTTCAGAGGGTTGATATTTCAGGGTTGCTTTTTCCAAAGGTCTCCACGCCCTTGTGTGTTTCTTTTGCTTAACGATTTCCACCTGAGGTAGCATCTGTTGCCCATCCTCATCAGTTTCAGAAGGTAGATTTCTCAGTGCTGCTTTTCCCCCAGGTCTCCACGCCCTTGTGTGTTTGTTTTGCTTAAAGTTTGCCACCTGAGCCAGCCTCTCTTGCCCATCTTCCACAGTTTCAGACGGTAGATATTTCAGGGTTGCTTTTTCCCCAGGTCTCCACGCCTTTGGGTTTTGTTTTTGCTTAAGGATTGCCACCTGAGGTAGCCTCTGTTGCCCATCTTCCTCAGTTTCAGAGGGTGGATTTCTCCGTGTTGCTTTTTCCACAGGTCTCCACGCCCTTGTGTGTTTCTTTTGCTTAACGATTGCCACCTGACCTAGCCTCTGTTGCCCATCCTCGTCAGTTTCAGAGGGTAGATTTCCCCGTGTTGCTTTTTCCCCAGGTCTCCACGCCCTTGTGTGTTTCTTTTGCTTAACGTTTGCCACCTGAAGCCAGCCTCTCTTGCCCATCTTCCTCAGTTTCAGAGGGTAGATATTTCAGGGTTGCTGTTTCCCCAGGTCTCCACGCCCTTTTGTGTTTCTTTTGCTTAACGATTGCCACCTGAAGCCAGCCTCTCTTGCCCATCTTCCTCAGTTTCAGAGGGTAGATATTTCAGGGTTGCTGTTTCCCCAGGTCTCCACGCCCTTGTGTGTTTCTTTTGCTTAAAGATTGCCACCTGAGCTAGCCTCTGTTGCCCATCTTCGTCCGTTTCAGAGGGTGGATTTCTCAGTGTTGCCTTTTCGCCAGCTCCCCACGCCCTTGTGTGTTTCTTTTGCTTAAAGATTGTCACCTGAGCTAGGCACTGTTGCCCTGCTTCCTCAGTTTCAGAGGGTACCTTTTTCAGGGTAGCTTTTTGACCTGGTCTCCTCGGCATTGTATTTTTCTATTTCACTTTTTTTGCATAAAGATTGCCACCTGAGCTAGCCTCTGTTGCCCATCTTCTGCGGTTTCAGAGGGTAGATTTCTCAGTGTTTCTTTTTCGCCAGCTCTCCACGCACTTGCGTCTTTTTTTTTTTCTGATTAAAGGTTGCAACCTGAGCTAGCTTCTTTTGCCCATGTTCGTCATTTTCAGAGGGTTGATTTCTCTGTGTTGCTTTTTCGCCAGGTCTCCACGCCCTTGTGTGTTTCTTTTGCTTAACGATTGCCACCTGATGTGGCCTCTGTTGCCCATCCTCATCAGTTTCAGAAGGTAGATTTCTCAGTGCTGCTTTTCCCCCAGGTCTCCACGCCCTTGTGTGTTTCTTTTGCTTAAAGTTTGCCACCTGAAGCCATCCTCTCTTGCCCATCTTCCTCAGTTTCAGAGGGTAGATATTTCAGGGTTGCTTTTTCCCCAGGTCTCCACGCCTTTGGGTTTTGTTTTTGCTTAACGATTGCCACCTGAGGTAGCCTCTGTTGCCCATCTTCCCCAGTTTCAGAGGGTGGATTTCTCCGTGTTGCTTTTTCCCCAGGTCTCCACGCCCTTGTGTGTTTCTTTTGCTTAACGATTGCCACCTGAGGTAGCCTCTGTTGCCCATCCTCGTCAGTTTCAGAGGGTAGATTTCTCAGTGCTGCTTTTTCCCCAGGTCTCCACGCCCTTGTGTGTTTCTTTTGCTTAAAGTTTGCCACCTGAAGCCAGCCTCTCTTGCCCATCTTCCTCAGTTTCAGAGGGTAGATATTTCAGGGTTGCTTTTTCCCCAGGTCTCCACGCCTTTGGGTTTTGTTTTTGCTTAACGATTGCCACCTGAGCTAGCCTCTGTTGCCCATCTTCCTCAATTTCAGAGGGTTGATATTTCAGGGTTGCTTTTTCCAAAGGTCTCCACGCCCTTGTGTGTTTCTTTTGCTTAAAGATTGTCACCTGAGCTAGGCACTGTTGCCCTGCTTCCTCAGTTTCAGAGGGTACCTTTTTCAGGGTAGCTTTTTGACCTGGTCTCCTCGGCATTGTATTTTTCTATTTCACTTTTTTTGCATAAATATTGCCACCTGAGCTAGCCTCTGTTGCCCATCTTCTGCGGTTTCAGAGGGTAGATTTCTCAGTGTTTCTTTTTCGCCAGCTCTCCACGCCCTTGCGTCTTTTTTTTTTTCTGATTAAAGGTTGCAACCTGAGCTAGCTTCTTTTGCCCATGTTCGTCATTTTCAGAGGGTTGATTTCTCCGTGTTGCTTTTTCGCCAGGTCTCCACGCCCTTGTGTGTTTCTTTTGCTTAACGATTGCCACCTGAGGTGGCCTCTGTTGCACATCCTCATCAGTTTCAGAAGGTAGATTTCTCCGTGTTGCTTTTTCCCCAGGTCTCCACGCCCTTGTGTGTTTCTTTTGCTTAAAGTTTGCCACCTGAAGCCAGCCTCTCTTGCCCATCTTCCTCAGTTTCAGAGGGTAGATATTTCAGGGTTGCTTTTTCCCCAGGTCTCCACGCCTTTGGGTTTTGTTTTTGCTTAACGATTGCCACCTGAGGTAGCCTCTGTTGCCCATCTTCCTTAGTTTCAGAGGGTGGATTTCTCCGTGTTGCTTTTTCCCCAGGTCTCCACGCCCTTGTGTGTTTCTTTTGCTTAACGATTGCCACCTGAGGTAGCCTCTGTTGCCCATCCTCATCAGTTTCAGAGGGTAGATTTCTCAGTGCTGCTTTTTCCCCAGGTCTCCACGCCCTTGTGTGTTTCTTTTGCTTAAAGTTTGCCACCTGAAGCCAGCCTCTCTTGCCCATCTTCCTCAGTTTCAGAGGGTAGATATTTCAGGGTTGCTTTTTCCCCAGGTCTCCACGCCTTTGGGTTTTGTTTTTGCTTAACGATTGCCACCTGAGCTAGCCTCTGTTGCCCATCTTCCTCAATTTCAGAGGGTTGATATTTCAGGGTTGCTTTTTCCAAAGGTCTCCACGCCCTTGTGTGTTTCTTTTGCTTAACGATTTCCACCTGAGGTAGCATCTGTTGCCCATCCTCATCAGTTTCAGAAGGTAGATTTCTCAGTGCTGCTTTTCCCCCAGGTCTCCACGCCCTTGTGTGTTTGTTTTGCTTAAAGTTTGCCACCTGAGCCAGCCTCTCTTGCCCATCTTCCACAGTTTCAGACGGTAGATATTTCAGGGTTGCTTTTTCCCCAGGTCTCCACGCCTTTGGGTTTTGTTTTTGCTTAAGGATTGCCACCTGAGGTAGCCTCTGTTGCCCATCTTCCTCAGTTTCAGAGGGTGGATTTCTCCGTGTTGCTTTTTCCACAGGTCTCCACGCCCTTGTGTGTTTCTTTTGCTTAACGATTGCCACCTGACCTAGCCTCTGTTGCCCATCCTCGTCAGTTTCAGAGGGTAGATTTCCCCGTGTTGCTTTTTCCCCAGGTCTCCACGCCCTTGTGTGTTTCTTTTGCTTAACGTTTGCCACCTGAAGCCAGCCTCTCTTGCCCATCTTCCTCAGTTTCAGAGGGTAGATATTTCAGGGTTGCTGTTTCCCCAGGTCTCCACGCCCTTTTGTGTTTCTTTTGCTTAACGATTGCCACCTGAAGCCAGCCTCTCTTGCCCATCTTCCTCAGTTTCAGAGGGTAGATATTTCAGGGTTGCTGTTTCCCCAGGTCTCCACGCCCTTGTGTGTTTCTTTTGCTTAAAGATTGCCACCTGAGCTAGCCTCTGTTGCCCATCTTCGTCCGTTTCAGAGGGTGGATTTCTCAGTGTTGCCTTTTCGCCAGCTCCCCACGCCCTTGTGTGTTTCTTTTGCTTAAAGATTGTCACCTGAGCTAGGCACTGTTGCCCTGCTTCCTCAGTTTCAGAGGGTACCTTTTTCAGGGTAGCTTTTTGACCTGGTCTCCTCGGCATTGTATTTTTCTATTTCACTTTTTTTGCATAAAGATTGCCACCTGAGCTAGCCTCTGTTGCCCATCTTCTGCGGTTTCAGAGGGTAGATTTCTCAGTGTTTCTTTTTCGCCAGCTCTCCACGCACTTGCGTCTTTTTTTTTTTCTGATTAAAGGTTGCAACCTGAGCTAGCTTCTTTTGCCCATGTTCGTCATTTTCAGAGGGTTGATTTCTCTGTGTTGCTTTTTCGCCAGGTCTCCACGCCCTTGTGTGTTTCTTTTGCTTAACGATTGCCACCTGATGTGGCCTCTGTTGCCCATCCTCATCAGTTTCAGAAGGTAGATTTCTCAGTGCTGCTTTTCCCCCAGGTCTCCACGCCCTTGTGTGTTTCTTTTGCTTAAAGTTTGCCACCTGAAGCCATCCTCTCTTGCCCATCTTCCTCAGTTTCAGAGGGTAGATATTTCAGGGTTGCTTTTTCCCCAGGTCTCCACGCCTTTGGGTTTTGTTTTTGCTTAACGATTGCCACCTGAGGTAGCCTCTGTTGCCCATCTTCCCCAGTTTCAGAGGGTGGATTTCTCCGTGTTGCTTTTTCCCCAGGTCTCCACGCCCTTGTGTGTTTCTTTTGCTTAACGATTGCCACCTGAGGTAGCCTCTGTTGCCCATCCTCGTCAGTTTCAGAGGGTAGATTTCTCAGTGCTGCTTTTTCCCCAGGTCTCCACGCCCTTGTGTGTTTCTTTTGCTTAAAGTTTGCCACCTGAAGCCAGCCTCTCTTGCCCATCTTCCTCAGTTTCAGAGGGTAGATATTTCAGGGTTGCTTTTTCCCCAGGTCTCCACGCCTTTGGGTTTTGTTTTTGCTTAACGATTGCCACCTGAGCTAGCCTCTGTTGCCCATCTTCCTCAATTTCAGAGGGTTGATATTTCAGGGTTGCTTTTTCCAAAGGTCTCCACGCCCTTGTGTGTTTCTTTTGCTTAACGATTTCCACCTGAGGTAGCATCTGTTGCCCATCCTCATCAGTTTCAGAAGGTAGATTTCTCAGTGCTGCTTTTCCCCCAGGTCTCCACGCCCTTGTGTGTTTGTTTTGCTTAAAGTTTGCCACCTTAGCCAGCCTCTCTTGCCCATCTTCCACAGTTTCAGACGGTAGATATTTCAGGGTTGCTTTTTCCCCAGGTCTCCACGCCTTTGGGTTTTGTTTTTGCTTAAGGATTGCCACCTGAGGTAGCCTCTGTTGCCCATCTTCCTCAGTTTCAGAGGGTGGATTTCTCCGTGTTGCTTTTTCCACAGGTCTCCAAGCCCTTGTGTGTTTCTTTTGCTTAACGATTGCCACCTGACCTAGCCTCTGTTGCCCATCCTCGTCAGTTTCAGAGGGTAGATTTCCCCGTGTTGCTTTTTCCCCAGGTCTCCACGCCCTTGTGTGTTTCTTTTGCTTAACGATTGCCACCTGAAGCCAGCCTCTCTTGCCCATCTTCCTCAGTTTCAGAGGGTAGATATTTCAGGGTTGCTGTTTCCCCAGGTCTCCACGCCCTTGTGTGTTTCTTTTGCTTAAAGATTGCCACCTGAGCTAGCCTCTGTTGCCCATCTTCGTCCGTTTCAGAGGGTGGATTTCTCAGTGTTGCCTTTTCGCCAGCTCCCCACGCCCTTGTGTGTTTCTTTTGCTTAAAGATTGTCACCTGAGCTAGGCACTGGTGCCCTGCTTCCTCAGTTTCAGAGGGTACCTTTTTCAGGGTAGCTTTTTGACCTGGTCTCCTCGGCATTGTATTTTTCTATTTCACTTTTTTTGCATAAAGATTGCCACCTGAGCTAGCCTCTGTTGCCCATCTTCTGCGGTTTCAGAGGGTAGATTTCTCAGTGTTTCTTTTTCGCCAGCTCTCCACGCCCTTGCGTCTTTTTTTTTTTCTGATTAAAGGTTGCAACCTGAGCTAGCTTCTTTTGCCCATGTTCGTCATTTTCAGAGGGTTGATTTCTCCGTGTTGCTTTTTCGCCAGGTCTCCACGCCCTTGTGTGTTTCTTTTGCTTAACGATTGCCACCTGAGGTGGCCTCTGTTGCCCATCCTCATCAGTTTCAGAAGGTAGATTTCTCAGTGCTGCTTTTCCCCCAGGTCTCCACGCCCTTGTGGGTTTCTTTTGCTTAAAGTTTGCCACCTGAAGCCAGCCTCTCTTGCCCATCTTCCTCAGTTTCAGAGGGTAGATATTTCAGGGTTGCTTTTTCCCCAGGTCTCCAGGCCTTTGGGTTTTGTTTTTGCTTAACGATTGCCACCTGAGGTAGCCTCTGTTGCCCATCTTCCTCAGTTTCAGAGGGTGGATTTCTCCGTGTTGCTTTTTCCCCAGGTCTCCACGCCCTGTTGTGTTTCTTTTGCTTAACGATTGCCACCTGAGGTAGCCTCTGTTGCCCATCCTCGTCAGTTTCAGAGGGTAGATTTCTCAGTGCTGCTTTTTCCCCAGGTCTCCACGCCCTTGTGTGTTTCTTTTGCTTAAAGTTTGCCACCTGAAGCCAGCCTCTCTTGCCCATCTTCCTCAGTTTCACAGGGTAGATATTTCAGGGTTGCTTTTTCCCCAGGTCTCCACGCCTTTGGGTTTTGTTTTTGCTTAACGATTGCCACCTGAGCTAGCCTCTGTTGCCCATCTTCCTCAATTTCAGAGGGTTGATATTTCAGGGTTGCTTTTTCCACAGGTCTCCAAGCCCTTGTGTGTTTCTTTTGCTTAACGATTGCCACCTGACCTAGCCTCTGTTGCCCATCCTCGTCAGTTTCAGAGGGTAGATTTCCCCGTGTTGCTTTTTCCCCAGGTCTCCACGACCTTGTGTGTTTCTTTTGCTTAACGTTTGCCACCTGAAGCCAGCCTCTCTTGCCCATCTTCCTCAGTTTCAGAGGGTAGATATTTCAGGGTTGCTGTTTCCCCAGGTCTCCACGCCCTTGTGTGTTTCTTTTGCTTAACGATTGCCACCTGAAGCCAGCCTCTCTTGCCCATCTTCCTCAGTTTCAGAGGGTAGATATTTCAGGGTTGCTTTTTCCCCAGGTCTCCACGCCCTTGTGTGTTTCTTTTGCTTAAAGATTGCCACCTGAGCTAGCCTCTGTTGCCCATCTTCTTCGGTTTCAGAGGGTAGATTTCTCAGTGTTTCTTTTTCGCCAGCTCTCCACGCCCTTGCGTCTTTTTTTTTTCTGCTTAAAGGTTGCAACCTGAGCTAGCTTCTTTTGCCCATGTTCGTCAGTTTCAGAGGGTGGATTTCTCCGTGTTGCTTTTTCCCCAGGTCTCCACGCCCTTGTGTGTTTCTTTTGCTTAACGTTTGCCACCTGAAGCCAGCCTCTCTTGCCCATCTTCCTCAGTTTCAGAGGGTAGATATTTCAGGGTTGCTGTTTCCCCAGGTCTCCACGCCCTTTTGTGTTTCTTTTGCTTAACGATTACCACCTGAAGCCAGCCTCTCTTGCCCATCTTCCTCAGTTTCAGAGGGTAGATATTTCAGGGTTGCTTTTTCCCCAGGTCTCCACGCCTTTGGGTTTTGTTTTTGCTTAACGATTGCCACCTGAGGTAGCCTCTGTTGCCCATCTTCCTCAGTTTCAGAGGGTGGATTTCTCCGTGTTGCTTTTTCCCCAGGTCTCCACGCCCTTGTGTGTTTCTTTTGCTTAACGATTGCCACCTGAGGTAGCCTCTGTTGCCCATCCTCGTCAGTTTCAGAGGGTAGATTTCTCAGTGCTGCTTTTTCCCCAGGTCTCCACGCCCTTGTGTGTTTCTTTTGCTTAAAGTTTGCCACCTGAAGCCAGCCTCTCTTGCCCATCTTCCTCAGTTTCAGAGGGTAGATATTTCAGGGTTGCTTTTTCCCCAGGTCTCCACGCCTTTGGGTTTTGTTTTTGCTTAACGATTGCCACCTGAGCTAGCCTCTGTTGCCCATCTTCCTCAATTTCAGAGGGTTGATATTTCAGGGTTGCTTTTTCCACAGGTCTCCAAGCCCTTGTGTGTTTCTTTTGCTTAACGATTGCCACCTGACCTAGCCTCTGTTGCCCATCCTCGTCAGTTTCAGAGGGTAGATTTCCCCGTGTTGCTTTTTCCCCAGGTCTCCACGACCTTGTGTGTTTCTTTTGCTTAACGTTTGCCACCTGAAGCCAGCCTCTCTTGCCCATCTTCCTCAGTTTCAGAGGGTAGATATTTCAGGGTTGCTGTTTCCCCAGGTCTCCACGCCCTTTTGTGTTTCTTTTGCTTAACGATTGCCACCTGAAGCCAGCCTCTCTTGCCCATCTTCCTCAGTTTCAGAGGGTAGATATTTCAGGGTTGCTGTTTCCCCAGGTCTCCACGCCCTTGTGTGTTTCTTTTGCTTAAAGATTGCCACCTGAGCTAGCCTCTGTTGCCCATCTTCTTCGGTTTCAGAGGGTAGATTTCTCAGTGTTTCTTTTTCGCCAGCTCTCCACGCCCTTGCGTCTTTTTTTTTTCTGCTTAAAGGTTGCAACCTGAGCTAGCTTCTTTTGCCCATGTTCGTCAGTTTCAGAGGGTGGATTTCTCCGTGTTGCTTTTTCCCCAGGTCTCCACGCCCTTGTGTGTTTCTTTTGCTTAACGTTTGCCACCTGAAGCCAGCCTCTCTTGCCCATCTTCCTCAGTTTCAGAGGGTAGATATTTCAGGGTTGCTGTTTCCCCAGGTCTCCACGCCCTTTTGTGTTTCTTTTGCTTAACGATTGCCACCTGAAGCCAGCCTCTCTTGCCCATCTTCCTCAGTTTCAGAGGGTAGATATTTCAGGGTTGCTTTTTCCCCAGGTCTCCACGCCTTTGGGTTTTGTTTTTGCTTAACGATTGCCACCTGAGGTAGCCTCTGTTGCCCATCTTCCTCAGTTTCAGAGGGTGGATTTCTCCGTGTTGCTTTTTCCCCAGGTCTCCACGCCCTTGTGTGTTTCTTTTGCTTAACGATTGCCACCTGAGGTAGCCTCTGTTGCCCATCCTCGTCAGTTTCAGAGGGTAGATTTCTCAGTGCTGCTTTTTCCCCAGGTCTCCACGCCCTTGTGTGTTTCTTTTGCTTAAAGTTTGCCACCTGAAGCCAGCCTCTCTTGCCCATCTTCCTCAGTTTCAGAGGGTAGATATTTCAGGGTTGCTTTTTCCCCAGGTCTCCACGCCTTTGGGTTTTGTTTTTGCTTAAGGATTGCCACCTGACGTAGCCTCTGTTGCCCATCTTCCTCAGTTTCAGAGGGTGGATTTCTCCGTGTTGCTTTTTCCCCAGGTCTCCACGCCCTTGTGTGTTTCTTTTGCTTAACGTTTGCCACCTGAAGCCAGCCTCTCTTGCCCATCTTCCTCAGTTTCAGAGGGTAGATATTTCAGGGTTGCTGTTTCCCCAGGTCTCCACGCCCTTTTGTGTTTCTTTTGCTTAACGATTGCCACCTGAAGCCAGCCTCTCTTGCCCATCTTCCTCAGTTTCAGAGGGTAGATATTTCAGGGTTGCTGTTTCCCCAGGTCTCCACGCCCTTGTGTGTTTCTTTTGCTTAAAGATTGCCACCTGAGCTAGCCTCTGTTGCCCATCTTCGTCCGTTTCAGAGGGTGGATTTCTCAGTGTTGCCTTTTCGCCAGCTCCCCACGCCCTTGTGTGTTTCTTTTGCTTAAAGATTGTCACCTGAGCTAGGCACTGGTGCCCTGCTTCCTCAGTTTCAGAGGGTACCTTTTTCAGGGTAGCTTTTTGACCTGGTCTCCTCGGCATTGTATTTTTCTATTTCACTTTTTTTGCATAAAGATTGCCACCTGAGCTAGCCTCTGTTGCCCATCTTCTGCGGTTTCAGAGGGTAGATTTCTCAGTGTTTCTTTTTCGCCAGCTCTCCACGCCCTTGCGTCTTTTTTTTTTTCTGATTAAAGGTTGCAACCTGAGCTAGCTTCTTTTGCCCATGTTCGTCATTTTCAGAGGGTTGATTTCTCCGTGTTGCTTTTTCGCCAGGTCTCCACGCCCTTGTGTGTTTCTTTTGCTTAACGATTGCCACCTGAGGTGGCCTCTGTTGCCCATTCTCATCAGTTTCAGAAGGTAGATTTCTCAGTGCTGCTTTTCCCCCAGGTCTCCACGCCCTTGTGTGTTTCTTTTGCTTAAAGTTTGCCACCTGAAGCCAGCCTCTCTTGCCCATCTTCCTCAGTTTCAGAGGGTAGATATTTCAGGGTTGCTTTTTCCCCAGGTCTCCAGGCCTTTGGGTTTTGTTTTTGCTTAACGATTGCCACCTGAGGTAGCCTCTGTTGCCCATCTTCCTCAGTTTCAGAGGGTGGATTTCTCCGTGTTGCTTTTTCCCCAGGTCTCCACGCCCTTGTGTGTTTCTTTTGCTTAACGATTGCCACCTGAGGTAGCCTCTGTTGCCCATCCTCGTCAGTTTCAGAGGGTAGATTTCTCAGTGCTGCTTTTTCCCCAGGTCTCCACGCCCTTGTGTGTTTCTTTTGCTTAAAGTTTGCCACCTGAAGCCAGCCTCTCTTGCCCATCTTCCTCAGTTTCAGAGGGTAGATATTTCAGGGTTGCTTTTTCCCCAGGTCTCCACGCCTTTGGGTTTTGTTTTTGCTTAACGATTGCCACCTGAGCTAGCCTCTGTTGCCCATCTTCCTCAATTTCAGAGGGTTGATATTTCAGGGTTGCTTTTTCCACAGGTCTCCAAGCCCTTGTGTGTTTCTTTTGCTTAACGATTGCCACCTGACCTAGCCTCTGTTGCCCATCCTCGTCAGTTTCAGAGGGTAGATTTCCCCGTGTTGCTTTTTCCCCAGGTCTCCACGCCCTTGTGTGTTTCTTTTGCTTAACGTTTGCCACCTGAAGCCAGCCTCTCTTGCCCATCTTCCTCAGTTTCAGAGGGTAGATATTTCAGGGTTGCTGTTTCCCCAGGTCTCCACGCCCTTTTGTGTTTCTTTTGCTTAACGATTGCCACCTGAAGCCAGCCTCTCTTGCCCATCTTCCTCAGTTTCAGAGGGTAGATATTTCAGGGTTGCTGTTTCCCCAGGTCTCCACGCCCTTGTGTGTTTCTTTTGCTTAAAGATTGCCACCTGAGCTAGCCTCTGTTGCCCATCTTCGTCCGTTTCAGAGGGTGGATTTCTCAGTGTTGCCTTTTCGCCAGCTCCCCACGCCCTTGTGTGTTTCTTTTGCTTAAAGATTGTCACCTGAGCTAGGCACTGGTGCCCTGCTTCCTCAGTTTCAGAGGGTACCTTTTTCAGGGTAGCTTTTTGACCTGGTCTCCTCGGCATTGTATTTTTCTATTTCACTTTTTTTGCATAAAGATTGCCACCTGAGCTAGCCTCTGTTGCCCATCTTCTGCGGTTTCAGAGGGTAGATTTGTCAGTGTTTCTTTTTCGCCAGCTCTCCACGCCCTTGCGTCTTTTTTTTTTCTGATTAAAGGTTGCAACCTGAGCTAGCTTCTTTTGCCCATGTTCGTCATTTTCAGAGGGTTGATTTCTCCGTGTTGCTTTTTCGCCAGGTCTCCACGCCCTTGTGTGTTTCTTTTGCTTAACGATTGCCACCTGAGGTGGCCTCTGTTGCCCATCCTCATCAGTTTCAGAAGGTAGATTTCTCAGTGCTGCTTTTCCCCCAGGTATCCACGCCCTTTTGTGTTTCTTTTGCTTAAAGTTTGCCACCTGAAGCCAGCCTCTCTTGCCCATCTTCCTCAGTTTCAGAGGGTAGATATTTCAGGGTTGCTTTTTCCCCAGGTCTCCAGGCCTTTGGGTTTTGTTTTTGCTTAACGATTGCCACCTGAGGTAGCCTCTGTTGCCCATCTTCCTCAGTTTCAGAGGGTGGATTTCTCCGTGTTGCTTTTTCGCCAGGTCTCCACGCCCTGTTGTGTTTCTTTTGCTTAACGATTGCCACCTGAGGTAGCCTCTGTTGCCCATCCTCGTCAGTTTCAGAGGGTAGATTTCTCAGTGCTGCTTTTTCCCCAGGTCTCCACGCCCTTGTGTGTTTCTTTTGCTTAAAGTTTGCCACCTGAAGCCAGCCTCTCTTGCCCATCTTCCTCAGTTTCAGAGGGTAGATATTTCAGGGTTGCTTTTTCCCCAGGTCTCCACGCCTTTGGGTTTTGTTTTTGCTTAACGATTGCCACCTGAGCTAGCCTCTGTTGCCCATCTTCCTCAATTTCAGAGGGTTGATATTTCAGGGTTGCTTTTTCCACAGGTCTCCAAGCCCTTGTGTGTTTCTTTTGCTTAACGATTGCCACCTGACCTAGCCTCTGTTGCCCATCCTCGTCAGTTTCAGAGGGTAGATTTCCCCGTGTTGCTTTTTCCCCAGGTCTCCACGCCCTTGTGTGTTTCTTTTGCTTAACGTTTGCCACCTGAAGCCAGCCTCTCTTGCCCATCTTCCTCAGTTTCAGAGGGTAGATATTTCAGGGTTGCTGTTTCCCCAGGTCTCCACGCCCTTTTGTGTTTCTTTTGCTTAACGATTGCCACCTGAAGCCAGCCTCTCTTGCCCATCTTCCTCAGTTTCAGAGGGTGGATTTCTCCGTGTTGCTTTTTCCCCAGGTCTCCACGCCCTTGTGTGTTTCTTTTGCTTGAAGATTGCCACCTGAGCTAGCCTCTGTTGCCCATCTTCGTCCGTTTCAGAGGGTGGATTTCTCAGTGTTGCCTTTTCGCCAGCTCCCCACGCCCTTGTGTGTTTCTTTTGCTTAAAGATTGTCACCTGAGCTAGGCACTGTTGCCCTGCTTCCTCAGTTTCAGAGGGTACCTTTTTCAGGGTAGCTTTTTGACCGGGTCTCCTCGCCATTGTATTTTTCTATTTCACTTTTTTTGCATAAAGATTGGCACCTGAGCTAGCCTCTGTTGCCCATCTTCTTCGGTTTCAGAGGGTAGATTTCTCAGTGTTTCTTTTTCGCCAGCTCTCCACGCCCTTGCGTCTTTTTTTTTTCTGCTTAAAGGTTGCAACCTGAGCTAGCTTCTTTTGCCAATGTTCGTCAGTTTCAGAGGGTGGATTTCTCCGTGTTGCTTTTTCCCCAGGTCTCCACGCCCTTGTGTGTTTCTTTTGCTTAACGTTTGCCACCTGAAGCCAGCCTCTCTTGCCCATCTTCCTCAGTTTCAGACGGTAGATATTTCAGGGTTGCTGTTTCCCCAGGTCTCCACGCCCTTTTGTGTTTCTTTTGCTTAACGATTGCCACCTGAGCTAGCCTCTGTTGCCCATCTTCGTCCGTTTCAGAGTTTGGATTTCTCAGTGTTGCCTTTTCGCCAGCTCCCCACGCCCTTGTGTGTTTCTTTTGCTTAAAGATTGTCACCTGAGCTAGGCACTGTTGCCCTGCTTCCTCAGTTTCAGAGGGTACCTTTTTCAGGGTAGCTTTTTGACCGGGTCTCCTCGCCATTGTATTTTTCTATTTCACTTTTTTTGCATAAAGATTGGCACCTGAGCTAGCCTCTGTTGCCCATCTTCTTCGGTTTCAGAGGGTAGATTTCTCAGTGTTTCTTTTTCGCCAGCTCTCCACGCCCTTGCGTCTTTTTTTTTTCTGCTTAAAGGTTGCAACCTGAGCTAGCTTCTTTTGCCCATGTTCGTCAGTTTCAGAGGGTGGATTCCTCCGTGTTGCTTTTTCCCCAGGTCTCCACGCCCTTGTGTGTTTCTTTTGCTTAACGTTTGCCACCTGAAGCCAGCCTCTCTTGCCCATCTTCCTCAGTTTCAGAGGGTAGATATTTCAGGGTTGCTGTTTCCCCAGGTCTCCACGCCCTTTTGTGTTTCTTTTGCTTAACGATTGCCACCTGAAGCCAGCCTCTCTTGCCCATCTTCCTCAGTTTCAGAGGGTAGATATTTCAGGGTTGCTTTTTCCCCAGGTCTCCACGCCTTTGGGTTTTGTTTTTGCTTAACGATTGCCACCTGAGGTAGCCTCTGTTGCCCATCTTCCTCAGTTTCAGAGGGTGGATTTCTCCGTGTTGCTTTTTCCCCAGGTCTCCACGCCCTTGTGTGTTTCTTTTGCTTAACGATTGCCACCTGAGGTAGCCTCTGTTGCCCATCCTCTTCAGTTTCAGAGGGTAGATTTCTCAGTGCTGCTTTTTCCCCAGGTCTCCACGCCCTTGTGTGTTTCTTTTGCTTAAAGTTTGCCACCTGAAGCCAGCCTCTCTTGCCCATCTTCCTCAGTTTCAGAGGGTAGATATTTCAGGGTTGCTTTTTCCCCAGGTCTCCACGCCTTTGGGTTTTGTTTTTGCTTAACGATTGCCACCTGAGCTAGCCTCTGTTGCCCATCTTCCTCAATTTCAGAGGGTTGATATTTCAGGGTTGCTTTTTCCAAAGGTCTCCACGCCCTTGTGTGTTTCTTTTGCTTAACGATTTCCACCTGAGGTAGCATCTGTTGCCCATCCTCATCAGTTTCAGAAGGTAGATTTCTCAGTGCTGCTTTTCCCCCAGGTCTCCACGCCCTTGTGTGTTTGTTTTGCTTAAAGTTTGCCACCTGAGCCAGCCTCTCTTGCCCATCTTCCACAGTTTCAGACGGTAGATATTTCAGGGTTGCTTTTTCCCCAGGTCTCCACGCCTTTGGGTTTTGTTTTTGCTTAAGGATTGCCACCTGAGGTAGCCTCTGTTGCCCATCTTCCTCAGTTTCAGAGGGTGGATTTCTCCGTGTTGCTTTTTCCCCAGGTCTCCACGCCCTTGTGTGTTTCTTTTGCTTAACGTTTGCCACCTGAAGCCAGCCTCTCTTGCCCATCTTCCTCAGTTTCAGAGGGTAGATATTTCAGGGTTGCTGTTTCCCCAGGTCTCCACGCCCTTTTGTGTTTCTTTTGCTTAACGATTGCCACCTGAAGCCAGCCTCTCTTGCACATCTTCCTCAGTTTCAGAGGGTAGATATTTCAGGGTTGCTGTTTCCCCAGGTCTCCACGCCCTTGTGTGTTTCTTTTGCTTAAAGATTGCCACCTGAGCTAGCCTCTGTTGCCCATCTTCGTCCGTTTCAGAGGGTGGATTTCTCAGTGTTGCCTTTTCGCCAGCTCCCCACGCCCTTGTGTGTTTCTTTTGCTTAAAGATTGTCACCTGAGCTAGGCACTGGTGCCCTGCTTCCTCAGTTTCAGAGGGTACCTTTTTCAGGGTAGCTTTTTGACCTGGTCTCCTCGGCATTGTATTTTTCTATTTCACTTTTTTTGCATAAAGATTGCCACCTGAGCTAGCCTCTGTTGCCCATCTTCTGCGGTTTCAGAGGGTAGATTTCTCAGTGTTTCTTTTTCGCCAGCTCTCCACGCCCTTGCGTCTTTTTTTTTTTCTGATTAAAGGTTGCAACCTGAGCTAGCTTCTTTTGCCCATGTTCGTCATTTTCAGAGGGTTGATTTCTCCGTGTTGCTTTTTCGCCAGGTCTCCACGCCCTTGTGTGTTTCTTTTGCTTAACGATTGCCACCTGAGGTTTCCTCTGTTGCCCATCCTCATCAGTTTCAGAAGGTAGATTTCTCAGTGCTGCTTTTCCCCCAGGTCTCCACGCCCTTGTGTGTTTCTTTTGCTTAAAGTTTGCCACCTGAAGACAGCCTCTCTTGCCCATCTTCCTCAGTTTCAGAGGGTAGATATTTCAGGGTTGCTTTTTCCCCAGGTCTCCAGGCCTTTGGGTTTTGTTTTTGCTTAACGATTGCCACCTGAGGTAGCCTCTGTTGCCCATCTTCCTCAGTTTCAGAGGGTGGATTTCTCCGTGTTGCTTTTTCCCCAGGTCTCCACGCCCTTGTGTGTTTCTTTTGCTTAACGATTGCCACCTGAGGTAGCCTCTGTTGCCCATCCTCGTCAGTTTCAGAGGGTAGATTTCTCAGTGCTGCTTTTTCCCCAGGTCTCCACGCCCTTGTGTGTTTCTTTTGCTTAAAGTTTGCCACCTGAAGCCAGCCTCTCTTGCCCATCTTCCTCAGTTTCAGAGGGTAGATATTTCAGGGTTGCTTTTTCCCCAGGTCTCCACGCCTTTGGGTTTTGTTTTTGCTTAACGATTGCCACCTGAGCTAGCCTCTGTTGCCCATCTTCCTCAATTTCAGAGGGTTGATATTTCAGGGTTGCTTTTTCCACAGGTCTCCAAGCCCTTGTGTGTTTCTTTTGCTTAACGATTGCCACCTGACCTAGCCTCTGTTGCCCATCCTCGTCAGTTTCAGAGGGTAGATTTCCCCGTGTTGCTTTTTCCCCAGGTCTCCACGCCCTTGTGTGTTTCTTTTGCTTAACGTTTGCCACCTGAAGCCAGCCTCTCTTGCCCATCTTCCTCAGTTTCAGAGGGTAGATATTTCAGGGTTGCTGTTTCCCCAGGTCTCCACGCCCTTTTGTGTTTCTTTTGCTTAACGATTGCCACCTGAAGCCAGCCTCTCTTGCCCATCTTCCTCAGTTTCAGAGGGTAGATATTTCAGGGTTGCTTTTTCCCCAGGTCTCCACGCCCTTTTGTGTTTCTTTTGCTTAACGATTGCCACCTGAAGCCAGCCTCTCTTGCCCATCTTCCTCAGTTTCAGAGGGTGGATTTCTCCGTGTTGCTTTTTCCCCAGGTCTCCACGCCCTTGTGTGTTTCTTTCGTTTGAAGATTGCCACCTGAGCTAGCCTCTGTTGCCCATCTTCGTCCGTTTCAGAGGGTGGATTTCTCAGTGTTGCCTTTTCGCCAGCTCCCCACGCCCTTGTGTGTTTCTTTTGCTTAAAGATTGTCACCTGAGCTAGGCACTGTTGCCCTGCTTCCTCAGTTTCAGAGAGTACCTTTTTCAGGGTAGCTTTTTGACCGGGTCTCCTCGCCATTGTATTTTTCTATTTCACTTTTTTTGCATAAAGATTGGCACCTGAGCTAGCCTCTGTTGCCCATCTTCTTCGGTTTCAGAGGGTAGATTTCTCAGTGTTTCTTTTTCGCCAGCTCTCCACGCCCTTGCGTCTTTTTTTTTTCTGCTTAAAGGTTGCAACCTGAGCTAGCTTCTTTTGCCAATGTTCGTCATTTTCAGAGGGTGGATTTCTCCGTGTTGCTTTTTCCCCAGGTCTCCACGCCCTTGTGTGTTTCTTTTGCTTAACGTTTGCCACCTGAAGCCAGCCTCTCTTGCCCATCTTCCTCAGTTTCAGAGGGTAGATATTTCAGGGTTGCTGTTTCCCCAGGTCTCCACGCCCTTTTGTGTTTCTTTTGCTTAACGATTGCCACCTGAAGCCAGCCTCTCTTGCCCATCTTCCTCAGTTTCAGAGGGTGGATTTCTCCGTGTTGCTTTTTCCCCACTTCTCCACGCCCTTGTGTGTTTCTTTTGCTTGAAGATTGCCACCTGAGCTAGCCTCTGTTGCCCATCTTCGTCCGTTTCAGAGGGTGGATTTCTCAGTGTTGCCTTTTCGCCAGCTCCCCACGCCCTTGTGTGTTTCTTTTGCTTAAAGATTGTCACCTGAGCTAGGCACTGTTGCCCTGCTTCCTCAGTTTCAGAGGGTACCTTTTTCAGGGTAGCTTTTTGACCGGGTCTCCTCGCCATTGTATTTTTCTATTTCACTTTTTTTGCATAAAGATTGGCACCTGAGCTAGCCTCTGTTGCCCATCTTCTTCGGTTTCAGAGGGTAGATTTCTCAGTGTTTCTTTTTCGCCAGCTCTCCACGCCCTTGCGTCTTTTTTTTTTCTGCTTAAAGGTTGCAACCTGAGCTAGCTTCTTTTGCCCATGTTCGTCAGTTTCAGAGGGTGGATTTCTCCGTGTTGCTTTTTCCCCAGGTCTCCACGCCCTTGTGTGTTTCTTTTGCTTAAGGTTTGCCACCTGAAGCCAGCCTCTCTTGCCCATCTTCCTCAGTTTCAGAGGGTAGATATTTCAGGGTTGCTGTTTCCCCAGGTCTCCACGCCCTTTTGTGTTTCTTTTGCTTAACGATTGCCACCTGAAGCCAGCCTCTCTTGCCCATCTTCCTCAGTTTCAGAGGGTAGATATTTCAGGGTTGCTTTTTCCCCAGGTCTCCACGCCTTTGGGTTTTGTTTTTGCTTAATGATTGCCACCTGAGGTAGCCTCTGTTGCCCATCTTCCTCAGTTTCAGAGGGTGGATTTCTCCGTGTTGCTTTTTCCCCAGGTCTCCACGCCCTTGTGTGTTTCTTTTGCTTAACGATTGCCACCTGAGGTAGCCTCTGTTGCCCATCCTCGTCAGTTTCAGAGGGTAGATTTCTCAGTGCTGCTTTTTCCCCAGGTCTCCACGCCCTTGTGTGTTTCTTTTGCTTAAAGTTTGCCACCTGAAGCCAGCCTCTCTTGCCCATCTTCCTCAGTTTCAGAGGGTAGATATTTCACGGTTGCTTTTTCCCCAGGTCTCCACGCCTTTGGGTTTTGTTTTTGCTTAACGATTGCCACCTGAGCTAGCCTCTGTTGCCCATCTTCCTCAATTTCAGAGGGTTGATATTTCAGGGTTGCTTTTTCCAAAGGTCTCCACGCCCTTGTGTGTTTCTTTTGCTTAACGATTTCCACCTGAGGTAGCATCTGTTGCCCATCCTCATCAGTTTCAGAAGGTAGATTTCTCAGTGCTGCTTTTCCCCCAGGTCTCCACGCCCTTGTGTGTTTGTTTTGCTTAAAGTTTGCCACCTGAGCCAGCCTCTCTTGCCCATCTTCCACAGTTTCAGACGGTAGATATTTCAGGGTTGCTTTTTCCCCAGGTCTCCACGCCTTTGGGTTTTGTTTTTGCTTAAGGATTGCCACCTGAGGTAGCCTCTGTTGCCCATCTTCCTCAGTTTCAGAGGGTGGATTTCTCCGTGTTGCTTTTTCCACAGGTCTCCAAGCCCTTGTGTGTTTCTTTTGCTTAACGGTTGCCACCTGACCTAGCCTCTGTTGCCCATCCTCGTCAGTTTCAGAGGGTAGATTTCCCCGTGTTGCTTTTTCCCCAGGTCTCCACGCCCTTGTGTGTTTCTTTTGCTTAACGTTTGCCACCTGAAGCCAGCCTCTCTTGCCCATCTTCCTCAGTTTCAGAGGGTAGATATTTCAGGGTTGCTGTTTCCCCAGGTCTCCACGCCCTTTTGTGTTTCTTTTGCTTAACGATTGCCACCTGAAGCCAGCCTCTCTTGCCCATCTTCCTCAGTTTCAGAGGGTGGATTTCTCCGTGTTGCTTTTTCCCCAAGTCTCCACGCCCTTGTGTGTTTCTTTTGCTTGAAGATTGCCACCTGAGCTAGCCTCTGTTGCCCATCTTCGTCCGTTTTTGACGGTGGATTTCTCAGTGTTGCCTTTTCGCCAGCTCCCCACGCCCTTGTGTGTTTCTTTTGCTTAAAGATTGTCACCTGAGCTAGGCACTGTTGCCCTGCTTCCTCAGTTTCAGAGGGTACCTTTTTCAGGGTAGCTTTTTGACCGGGTCTCCTCGCCATTGTATTTTTCTATTTCACTTTTTTTGCATAAAGATTGGCACCTGAGCTAGCCTCTGTTGCCCATCTTCTTCGGTTTCAGAGGGTAGATTTCTCAGTGTTTCTTTTTCGCCAGCTCTCCACGCCCTTGCGTCTTTTTTTTTTCTGCTTAAAGGTTGCAACCTGAGCTAGCTTCTTTTGCCAATGTTCGTCATTTTCAGAGGGTGGATTTCTCCGTGTTGCTTTTTCGCCAGGTCTCCACGCCCTTGTGTGTTTCTTTTGCTTAACGATTGCCACCTGAGGTGGCCTCTGTTGCCCATCCTCATCAGTTTCAGAAGGTAGATTTCTCAGTGCTGCTTTTCCCCCAGGTCTCCACGCCCTTTTGTGTTTCTTTTGCTTAAAGTTTGCCACCTGAAGCCAGCCTCTCTTGCCCATCTTCCTCAGTTTCAGAGGGTAGATATTTCAGGGTTGCTTTTTCCCCAGGTCTCCACGCCTTTGGGTTTTGTTTTTGCTTAACGATTGCCACCTGAGGTAGCCTCTGTTGCCCATCTTCCTCAGCTTCAGAGGGTGGATTTCTCCGTGTTGCTTTTTCCCCAGGTCTCCACGCCCTTGTGTGTTTCTTTTGCTTAACGATTGCCACCTGAGGTAGCCTCTGTTGCCCATCCTCATCAGTTTCAGAGGGTAGATTTCTCAGTGCTGCTTTTTCCCCAGGTCTCCACGCCCTTGTGTGTTTCTTTTGCTTAAAGTTTGCCACCTGAAGCCAGCCTCTCTTGCCCATCTTCCTCAGTTTCAGAGGGTAGATATTTCAGGGTTGCTTTTTCCCCAGGTCTCCACGCCTTTGGGTTTTGTTTTTGCTTAACGATTGCCACCTGAGCTAGCCTCTGTTGCCCATCTTCCTCAATTTCAGAGGGTTGATATTTCAGGGTTGCTTTTTCCAAAGGTCTCCACGCCCTTGTGTGTTTCTTTTGCTTAACGATTTCCACCTGAGGTAGCATCTGTTGCCCATCCTCATCAGTTTCAGAAGGTAGATTTCTCAGTGCTGCTTTTCCCCCAGGTCTCCACGCCCTTGTGTGTTTGTTTTGCTTAAAGTTTGCCACCTGAGCCAGCCTCTCTTGCCCATCTTCCACAGTTTCAGACGGTAGATATTTCAGGGTTGCTTTTTCCCCAGGTCTCCACGCCTTTGGGTTTTGTTTTTGCTTAAGGATTGCCACCTGAGGTAGCCTCTGTTGCCCATCTTCCTCAGTTTCAGAGGGTGGATTTCTCCGTGTTGCTTTTTCCCCAGGTCTCCACGCCCTTGTGTGTTTCTTTTGCTTAACGTTTGCCACCTGAAGCCAGCCTCTCTTGCCCATCTTCCTCAGTTTCAGAGGGTAGATATTTCAGGGTTGCTGTTTCCCCAGGTCTCCACGCCCTTTTGTGTTTCTTTTGCTTAACGATTGCCACCTGAAGCCAGCCTCTCTTGCCCATCTTCCTCAGTTTCAGAGGGTAGATATTTCAGGGTTGCTGTTTCCCCAGGTCTCCACGCCCTTGTGTGTTTCTTTTGCTTAAAGATTGCCACCTGAGCTAGCCTCTGTTGCCCATCTTCGTCCGTTTCAGAGGGTGGATTTCTCAGTGTTGCCTTTTCGCCAGCTCCCCACGCCCTTGTGTGTTTCTTTTGCTTAAAGATTGTCACCTGAGCTAGGCACTGGTGCCCTGCTTCCTCAGTTTCAGAGGGTACCTTTTTCAGGGTAGCTTTTTGACCTGGTCTCCTCGGCATTGTATTTTTCTATTTCACTTTTTTTGCATAAAGATTGCCACCTGAGCTAGCCTCTGTTGCCCATCTTCTGCGGTTTCAGAGGGTAGATTTCTCAGTGTTTCTTTTTCGCCAGCTCTCCACGCCCTTGCGTCTTTTTTTTTTTCTGATTAAAGGTTGCAACCTGAGCTAGCTTCTTTTGCCCATGTTCGTCATTTTCAGAGGGTTGATTTCTCCGTGTTGCTTTTTCGCCAGGTCTCCACGCCCTTGTGTGTTTCTTTTGCTTAACGATTGCCACCTGAGGTTTCCTCTGTTGCCCATCCTCATCAGTTTCAGAAGGTAGATTTCTCAGTGCTGCTTTTCCCCCAGGTCTCCACGCCCTTGTGTGTTTCTTTTGCTTAAAGTTTGCCACCTGAAGCCAGCCTCTCTTGCCCATCTTCCTCAGTTTCAGAGGGTAGATATTTCAGGGTTGCTTTTTCCCCAGGTCTCCAGGCCTTTGGGTTTTGTTTTTGCTTCACGATTGCCACCTGAGGTAGCCTCTGTTGCCCATCTTCCTCAGTTTCAGAGGGTGGATTTCTCCGTGTTGCTTTTTCCCCAGGTCTCCACGCCCTTGTGTGTTTCTTTTGCTTAACGATTGCCACCTGAGGTAGCCTCTGTTGCCCATCCTCGTCAGTTTCAGAGGGTAGATTTCTCAGTGCTGCTTTTTCCCCAGGTCTCCACGCCCTTGTGTGTTTCTTTTGCTTAAAGTTTGCCACCTGAAGCCAGCCTCTCTTGCCCATCTTCCTCAGTTTCAGAGGGTAGATATTTCAGGGTTGCTTTTTCCCCAGGTCTCCACGCCTTTGGGTTTTGTTTTTGCTTAACGATTGCCACCTGAGCTAGCCTCTGTTGCCCATCTTCCTCAATTTCAGAGGGTTGATATTTCAGGGTTGCTTTTTCCACAGGTCTCCAAGCCCTTGTGTGTTTCTTTTGCTTAACGATTGCCACCTGACCTAGCCTCTGTTGCCCATCCTCGTCAGTTTCAGAGGGTAGATTTCCCCGTGTTGCTTTTTCCCCAGGTCTCCACGCCCTTGTGTGTTTCTTTTGCTTAACGTTTGCCACCTGAAGCCAGCCTCTCTTGCCCATCTTCCTCAGTTTCAGAGGGTAGATATTTCAGGGTTGCTGTTTCCCCAGGTCTCCACGCCCTTTTGTGTTTCTTTTGCTTAACGATTGCCACCTGAAGCCAGCCTCTCTTGCCCATCTTCCTCAGTTTCAGAGGGTGGATTTCTCCGTGTTGCTTTTTCCCCACTTCTCCACGCCCTTGTGTGTTTCTTTTGCTTGAAGATTGCCACCTGAGCTAGCCTCTGTTGCCCATCTTCGTCCGTTTCAGAGGGTGGATTTCTCAGTGTTGCCTTTTCGCCAGCTCCCCACGCCCTTGTGTGTTTCTTTTGCTTAAAGATTGTCACCTGAGCTAGGCACTGTTGCCCTGCTTCCTCAGTTTCAGAGGGTACCTTTTTCAGGGTAGCTTTTTGACCGGGTCTCCTCGCCATTGTATTTTTCTATTTCACTTTTTTTGCATAAAGATTGGCACCTGAGCTAGCCTCTGTTGCCCATCTTCTTCGGTTTCAGAGGGTAGATTTCTCAGTGTTTCTTTTTCGCCAGCTCTCCACGCCCTTGCGTCTTTTTTTTTTCTGCTTAAAGGTTGCAACCTGAGCTAGCTTCTTTTGCCCATGTTCGTCAGTTTCAGAGGGTGGATTTCTCCGTGTTGCTTTTTCCCCAGGTCTCCACGCCCTTGTGTGTTTCTTTTGCTTAACGTTTGCCACCTGAAGCCAGCCTCTCTTGCCCATCTTCCTCAGTTTCAGAGGGTAGATATTTCAGGGTTGCTGTTTCCCCAGGTCTCCACGCCCTTTTGTGTTTCTTTTGCTTAACGATTGCCACCTGAAGCCAGCCTCTCTTGCCCATCTTCCTCAGTTTCAGAGGGTGGATTTCTCCGTGTTGCTTTTTCCCCACTTCTCCACGCCCTTGTGTGTTTCTTTTGCTTGAAGATTGCCACCTGAGCTAGCCTCTGTTGCCCATCTTCGTCCGTTTCAGAGGGTGGATTTCTCAGTGTTGCCTTTTCGCCAGCTCCCCACGCCCTTGTGTGTTTCTTTTGCTTAAAGATTGTCACCTGAGCTAGGCACTGTTGCCCTGCTTCCTCAGTTTCAGAGGGTACCTTTTTCAGGGTAGCTTTTTGACCGGGTCTCCTCGCCATTGTATTTTTCTATTTCACTTTTTTTGCATAAAGATTGGCACCTGAGCTAGCCTCTGTTGCCCATCTTCTTCGGTTTCAGAGGGTAGATTTCTCAGTGTTTCTTTTTCGCCAGCTCTCCACGCCCTTGCGTCTTTTTTTTTTCTGCTTAAAGGTTGCAACCTGAGCTAGCTTCTTTTGCCCATGTTCGTCAGTTTCAGAGGGTGGATTTCTCCGTGTTGCTTTTTCCCCAGGTCTCCACGCCCTTGTGTGTTTCTTTTGCTTAAGGTTTGCCACCTGAAGCCAGCCTCTCTTGCCCATCTTCCTCAGTTTCAGAGGGTAGATATTTCAGGGTTGCTGTTTCCCCAGGTCTCCACGCCCTTTTGTGTTTCTTTTGCTTAACGATTGCCACCTGAAGCCAGCCTCTCTTGCCCATCTTCCTCAGTTTCAGAGGGTAGATATTTCAGGGTTGCTTTTTCCCCAGGTCTCCACGCCTTTGGGTTTTGTTTTTGCTTAATGATTGCCACCTGAGGTAGCCTCTGTTGCCCATCTTCCTCAGTTTCAGAGGGTGGATTTCTCCGTGTTGCTTTTTCCCCAGGTCTCCACGCCCTTGTGTGTTTCTTTTGCTTAACGATTGCCACCTGAGGTAGCCTCTGTTGCCCATCCTCGTCAGTTTCAGAGGGTAGATTTCTCAGTGCTGCTTTTTCCCCAGGTCTCCACGCCCTTGTGTGTTTCTTTTGCTTAAAGTTTGCCACCTGAAGCCAGCCTCTCTTGCCCATCTTCCTCAGTTTCAGAGGGTAGATATTTCACGGTTGCTTTTTCCCCAGGTCTCCACGCCTTTGGGTTTTGTTTTTGCTTAACGATTGCCACCTGAGCTAGCCTCTGTTGCCCATCTTCCTCAATTTCAGAGGGTTGATATTTCAGGGTTGCTTTTTCCAAAGGTCTCCACGCCCTTGTGTGTTTCTTTTGCTTAACGATTTCCACCTGAGGTAGCATCTGTTGCCCATCCTCATCAGTTTCAGAAGGTAGATTTCTCAGTGCTGCTTTTCCCCCAGGTCTCCACGCCCTTGTGTGTTTGTTTTGCTTAAAGTTTGCCACCTGAGCCAGCCTCTCTTGCCCATCTTCCACAGTTTCAGACGGTAGATATTTCAGGGTTGCTTTTTCCCCAGGTCTCCACGCCTTTGGGTTTTGTTTTTGCTTAAGGATTGCCACCTGAGGTAGCCTCTGTTGCCCATCTTCCTCAGTTTCAGAGGGTGGATTTCTCCGTGTTGCTTTTTCCACAGGTCTCCAAGCCCTTGTGTGTTTCTTTTGCTTAACGGTTGCCACCTGACCTAGCCTCTGTTGCCCATCCTCGTCAGTTTCAGAGGGTAGATTTCCCCGTGTTGCTTTTTCCCCAGGTCTCCACGCCCTTGTGTGTTTCTTTTGCTTAACGTTTGCCACCTGAAGCCAGCCTCTCTTGCCCATCTTCCTCAGTTTCAGAGGGTAGATATTTCAGGGTTGCTGTTTCCCCAGGTCTCCACGCCCTTTTGTGTTTCTTTTGCTTAACGATTGCCACCTGAAGCCAGCCTCTCTTGCCCATCTTCCTCAGTTTCAGAGGGTGGATTTCTCCGTGTTGCTTTTTCCCCAAGTCTCCACGCCCTTGTGTGTTTCTTTTGCTTGAAGATTGCCACCTGAGCTAGCCTCTGTTGCCCATCTTCGTCCGTTTTTGACGGTGGATTTCTCAGTGTTGCCTTTTCGCCAGCTCCCCACGCCCTTGTGTGTTTCTTTTGCTTAAAGATTGTCACCTGAGCTAGGCACTGTTGCCCTGCTTCCTCAGTTTCAGAGGGTACCTTTTTCAGGGTAGCTTTTTGACCGGGTCTCCTCGCCATTGTATTTTTCTATTTCACTTTTTTTGCATAAAGATTGGCACCTGAGCTAGCCTCTGTTGCCCATCTTCTTCGGTTTCAGAGGGTAGATTTCTCAGTGTTTCTTTTTCGCCAGCTCTCCACGCCCTTGCGTCTTTTTTTTTTCTGCTTAAAGGTTGCAACCTGAGCTAGCTTCTTTTGCCAATGTTCGTCATTTTCAGAGGGTGGATTTCTCCGTGTTGCTTTTTCGCCAGGTCTCCACGCCCTTGTGTGTTTCTTTTGCTTAACGATTGCCACCTGAGGTGGCCTCTGTTGCCCATCCTCATCAGTTTCAGAAGGTAGATTTCTCAGTGCTGCTTTTCCCCCAGGTCTCCACGCCCTTTTGTGTTTCTTTTGCTTAAAGTTTGCCACCTGAAGCCAGCCTCTCTTGCCCATCTTCCTCAGTTTCAGAGGGTAGATATTTCAGGGTTGCTTTTTCCCCAGGTCTCCACGCCTTTGGGTTTTGTTTTTGCTTAACGATTGCCACCTGAGGTAGCCTCTGTTGCCCATCTTCCTCAGCTTCAGAGGGTGGATTTCTCCGTGTTGCTTTTTCCCCAGGTCTCCACGCCCTTGTGTGTTTCTTTTGCTTAACGATTGCCACCTGAGGTAGCCTCTGTTGCCCATCCTCATCAGTTTCAGAGGGTAGATTTCTCAGTGCTGCTTTTTCCCCAGGTCTCCACGCCCTTGTGTGTTTCTTTTGCTTAAAGTTTGCCACCTGAAGCCAGCCTCTCTTGCCCATCTTCCTCAGTTTCAGAGGGTAGATATTTCAGGGTTGCTTTTTCCCCAGGTCTCCACGCCTTTGGGTTTTGTTTTTGCTTAAGGATTGCCACCTGAGCTAGCCTCTGTTGCCCATCTTCCTCAATTTCAGAGGGTTGATATTTCAGGGTTGCTTTTTCCAAAGGTCTCCACGCCCTTGTGTGTTTCTTTTGCTTAACGATTTCCACCTGAGGTAGCATCTGTTGCCCATCCTCATCAGTTTCAGAAGGTAGATTTCTCAGTGCTGCTTTTCCCCCAGGTCTCCACGCCCTTGTGTGTTTGTTTTGCTTAAAGTTTGCCACCTGAGCCAGCCTCTCTTGCCCATCTTCCACAGTTTCAGACGGTAGATATTTCAGGGTTGCTTTTTCCCCAGGTCTCCACGCCTTTGGGTTTTGTTTTTGCTTAAGGATTGCCACCTGAGGTAGCCTCTGTTGCCCATCTTCCTCAGTTTCAGAGGGTGGATTTCTCCGTGTTGCTTTTTCCCCAGGTCTCCACGCCCTTGTGTGTTTCTTTTGCTTAACGTTTGCCACCTGAAGCCAGCCTCTCTTGCCCATCTTCCTCAGTTTCAGAGGGTAGATATTTCAGGGTTGCTGTTTCCCCAGGTCTCCACGCCCTTTTGTGTTTCTTTTGCTTAACGATTGCCACCTGAAGCCAGCCTCTCTTGCCCATCTTCCTCAGTTTCAGAGGGTAGATATTTCAGGGTTGCTGTTTCCCCAGGTCTCCACGCCCTTGTGTGTTTCTTTTGCTTAAAGATTGCCACCTGAGCTAGCCTCTGTTGCCCATCTTCGTCCGTTTCAGAGGGTGGATTTCTCAGTGTTGCCTTTTCGCCAGCTCCCCACGCCCTTGTGTGTTTCTTTTGCTTAAAGATTGTCACCTGAGCTAGGCACTGGTGCCCTGCTTCCTCAGTTTCAGAGGGTACCTTTTTCAGGGTAGCTTTTTGACCTGGTCTCCTCGGCATTGTATTTTTCTATTTCACTTTTTTTGCATAAAGATTGCCACCTGAGCTAGCCTCTGTTGCCCATCTTCTGCGGTTTCAGAGGGTAGATTTCTCAGTGTTTCTTTTTCGCCAGCTCTCCACGCCCTTGCGTCTTTTTTTTTTTCTGATTAAAGGTTGCAACCTGAGCTAGCTTCTTTTGCCCATGTTCGTCATTTTCAGAGGGTTGATTTCTCCGTGTTGCTTTTTCGCCAGGTCTCCACGCCCTTGTGTGTTTCTTTTGCTTAACGATTGCCACCTGAGGTTTCCTCTGTTGCCCATCCTCATCAGTTTCAGAAGGTAGATTTCTCAGTGCTGCTTTTCCCCCAGGTCTCCACGCCCTTGTGTGTTTCTTTTGCTTAAAGTTTGCCACCTGAAGCCAGCCTCTCTTGCCCATCTTCCTCAGTTTCAGAGGGTAGATATTTCAGGGTTGCTTTTTCCCCAGGTCTCCAGGCCTTTGGGTTTTGTTTTTGCTTAACGATTGCCACCTGAGGTAGCCTCTGTTGCCCATCTTCCTCAGTTTCAGAGGGTGGATTTCTCCGTGTTGCTTTTTCCCCAGGTCTCCATGCCCTTGTGTGTTTCTTTTGCTTAACGATTGCCACCTGAGGTAGCCTCTGTTGCCCATCCTCGTCAGTTTCAGAGGGTAGATTTCTCAGTGCTGCTTTTTCCCCAGGTCTCCACGCCCTTGTGTGTTTCTTTTGCTTAAAGTTTGCCACCTGAAGCCAGCCTCTCTTGCCCATCTTCCTCAGTTTCAGAGGGTAGATATTTCAGGGTTGCTTTTTCCCCAGGTCTCCACGCCTTTGGGTTTTGTTTTTGCTTAACGATTGCCACCTGAGCTAGCCTCTGTTGCCCATCTTCCTCAATTTCAGAGGGTTGATATTTCAGGGTTGCTTTTTCCACAGGTCTCCAAGCCCTTGTGTGTTTCTTTTGCTTAACGATTGCCACCTGACCTAGCCTCTGTTGCCCATCCTCGTCAGTTTCAGAGGGTAGATTTCCCCGTGTTGCTTTTTCCCCAGGTCTCCACGCCCTTGTGTGTTTCTTTTGCTTAACGTTTGCCACCTGAAGCCAGCCTCTCTTGCCCATCTTCCTCAGTTTCAGAGGGTAGATATTTCAGGGTTGCTGTTTCCCCAGGTCTCCACGCCCTTTTGTGTTTCTTTTGCTTAACGATTGCCACCTGAAGCCAGCCTCTCTTGCCCATCTTCCTCAGTTTCAGAGGGTGGATTTCTCCGTGTTGCTTTTTCCCCACTTCTCCACGCCCTTGTGTGTTTCTTTTGCTTGAAGATTGCCACCTGAGCTAGCCTCTGTTGCCCATCTTCGTCCGTTTCAGAGGGTGGATTTCTCAGTGTTGCCTTTTCGCCAGCTCCCCACGCCCTTGTGTGTTTCTTTTGCTTAAAGATTGTCACCTGAGCTAGGCACTGTTGCCCTGCTTCCTCAGTTTCAGAGGGTACCTTTTTCAGGGTAGCTTTTTGACCGGGTCTCCTCGCCATTGTATTTTTCTATTTCACTTTTTTTGCATAAAGATTGGCACCTGAGCTAGCCTCTGTTGCCCATCTTCTTCGGTTTCAGAGGGTAGATTTCTCAGTGTTTCTTTTTCGCCAGCTCTCCACGCCCTTGCGTCTTTTTTTTTTCTGCTTAAAGGTTGCAACCTGAGCTAGCTTCTTTTGCCCATGTTCGTCAGTTTCAGAGGGTGGATTTCTCCGTGTTGCTTTTTCCCCAGGTCTCCACGCCCTTGTGTGTTTCTTTTGCTTAAGGTTTGCCACCTGAAGCCAGCCTCTCTTGCCCATCTTCCTCAGTTTCAGAGGGTAGATATTTCAGGGTTGCTGTTTCCCCAGGTCTCCACGCCCTTTTGTGTTTCTTTTGCTTAACGATTGCCACCTGAAGCCAGCCTCTCTTGCCCATCTTCCTCAGTTTCAGAGGGTAGATATTTCAGGGTTGCTTTTTCCCCAGGTCTCCACGCCTTTGGGTTTTGTTTTTGCTTAATGATTGCCACCTGAGGTAGCCTCTGTTGCCCATCTTCCTCAGTTTCAGAGGGTGGATTTCTCCGTGTTGCTTTTTCCCCAGGTCTCCACGCCCTTGTGTGTTTCTTTTGCTTAACGATTGCCACCTGAGGTAGCCTCTGTTGCCCATCCTCGTCAGTTTCAGAGGGTAGATTTCTCAGTGCTGCTTTTTCCCCAGGTCTCCACGCCCTTGTGTGTTTCTTTTGCTTAAAGTTTGCCACCTGAAGCCAGCCTCTCTTGCCCATCTTCCTCAGTTTCAGAGGGTAGATATTTCACGGTTGCTTTTTCCCCAGGTCTCCACGCCTTTGGGTTTTGTTTTTGCTTAACGATTGCCACCTGAGCTAGCCTCTGTTGCCCATCTTCCTCAATTTCAGAGGGTTGATATTTCAGGGTTGCTTTTTCCAAAGGTCTCCACGCCCTTGTGTGTTTCTTTTGCTTAACGATTTCCACCTGAGGTAGCATCTGTTGCCCATCCTCATCAGTTTCAGAAGGTAGATTTCTCAGTGCTGCTTTTCCCCCAGGTCTCCACGCCCTTGTGTGTTTGTTTTGCTTAAAGTTTGCCACCTGAGCCAGCCTCTCTTGCCCATCTTCCACAGTTTCAGACGGTAGATATTTCAGGGTTGCTTTTTCCCCAGGTCTCCACGCCTTTGGGTTTTGTTTTTGCTTAAGGATTGCCACCTGAGGTAGCCTCTGTTGCCCATCTTCCTCAGTTTCAGAGGGTGGATTTCTCCGTGTTGCTTTTTCCACAGGTCTCCAAGCCCTTGTGTGTTTCTTTTGCTTAACGGTTGCCACCTGACCTAGCCTCTGTTGCCCATCCTCGTCAGTTTCAGAGGGTAGATTTCCCCGTGTTGCTTTTTCCCCAGGTCTCCACGCCCTTGTGTGTTTCTTTTGCTTAACGTTTGCCACCTGAAGCCAGCCTCTCTTGCCCATCTTCCTCAGTTTCAGAGGGTAGATATTTCAGGGTTGCTGTTTCCCCAGGTCTCCACGCCCTTTTGTGTTTCTTTTGCTTAACGATTGCCACCTGAAGCCAGCCTCTCTTGCCCATCTTCCTCAGTTTCAGAGGGTGGATTTCTCCGTGTTGCTTTTTCCCCAAGTCTCCACGCCCTTGTGTGATTCTTTTGCTTGAAGATTGCCACCTGAGCTAGCCTCTGTTGCCCATCTTCGTCCGTTTTTGAGGGTGGATTTCTCAGTGTTGCCTTTTCGCCAGCTCCCCACGCCCTTGTGTGTTTCTTTTGCTTAAAGATTGTCACCTGAGCTAGGCACTGTTGCCCTGCTTCCTCAGTTTCAGAGGGTACCTTTTTCAGGGTAGCTTTTTGACCGGGTCTCCTCGCCATTGTATTTTTCTATTTCACTTTTTTTGCATAAAGATTGGCACCTGAGCTAGCCTCTGTTGCCCATCTTCTTCGGTTTCAGAGGGTAGATTTCTCAGTGTTTGTTTTTCGCCAGCTCTCCACGCCCTTGCGTCTTTTTTTTTTCTGCTTAAAGGTTGCAACCTGAGCTAGCTTCTTTTGCCAATGTTCGTCATTTTCAGAGGGTGGATTTCTCCGTGTTGCTTTTTCGCCAGGTCTCCACGCCCTTGTGTGTTTCTTTTGCTTAACGATTGCCACCTGAGGTGGCCTCTGTTGCCCATCCTCATCAGTTTCAGAAGGTAGATTTCTCAGTGCTGCTTTTCCCCCAGGTCTCCACGCCCTTTTGTGTTTCTTTTGCTTAAAGTTTGCCACCTGAAGCCAGCCTCTGTTGCCCATCTTCCTCAGTTTCAGAGGGTAGATATTTCAGGGTTGCTTTTTCCCCAGGTCTCCACGCCTTTGGGTTTTGTTTTTGCTTAACGATTGCCACCTGAGGTAGCCTCTGTTGCCCATCTTCCTCAGCTTCAGAGGGTGGATTTCTCCGTGTTGCTTTTTCCCCAGGTCTCCACGCCCTTGTGTGTTTCTTTTGCTTAACGATTGCCACCTGAGGTAGCCTCTGTTGCCCATCCTCATCAGTTTCAGAGGGTAGATTTCTCAGTGCTGCTTTTTCCCCAGGTCTCCACGCCCTTGTGTGTTTCTTTTGCTTAAAGTTTGCCACCTGAAGCCAGCCTCTCTTGCCCATCTTCCTCAGTTTCAGAGGGTAGATATTTCAGGGTTGCTTTTTCCCCAGGTCTCCACGCCTTTGGGTTTTGTTTTTGCTTAACGATTGCCACCTGAGCTAGCCTCTGTTGCCCATCTTCCTCAATTTCAGAGGGTTGATATTTCAGGGTTGCTTTTTCCAAAGGTCTCCACGCCCTTGTGTGTTTCTTTTGCTTAACGATTTCCACCTGAGGTAGCATCTGTTGCCCATCCTCATCAGTTTCAGAAGGTAGATTTCTCAGTGCTGCTTTTCCCCCAGGTCTCCACGCCCTTGTGTGTTTGTTTTGCTTAAAGTTTGCCACCTGAGCCAGCCTCTCTTGCCCATCTTCCACAGTTTCAGACGGTAGATATTTCAGGGTTGCTTTTTCCCCAGGTCTCCACGCCTTTGGGTTTTGTTTTTGCTTAAGGATTGCCACCTGAGGTAGCCTCTGTTGCCCATCTTCCTCAGTTTCAGAGGGTGGATTTCTCCGTGTTGCTTTTTCCCCAGGTCTCCACGCCCTTGTGTGTTTCTTTTGCTTAACGTTTGCCACCTGAAGCCAGCCTCTCTTGCCCATCTTCCTCAGTTTCAGAGGGTAGATATTTCAGGGTTGCTGTTTCCCCAGGTCTCCACGCCCTTTTGTGTTTCTTTTGCTTAACGATTGCCACCTGAAGCCAGCCTCTCTTGCCCATCTTCCTCAGTTTCAGAGGGTAGATATTTCAGGGTTGCTGTTTCCCCAGGTCTCCACGCCCTTGTGTGTTTCTTTCGCTTAAAGATTGCCACCTGAGCTAGCCTCTGTTGCCCATCTTCGTCCGTTTCAGAGGGTGGATTTCTCAGTGTTGCCTTTTCGCCAGCTCCCCACGCCCTTGTGTGTTTCTTTTGCTTAAAGATTGTCACCTGAGCTAGGCACTGGTGCCCTGCTTCCTCAGTTTCAGAGGGTACCTTTTTCAGGGTAGCTTTTTGACCTGGTCTCCTCGGCATTGTATTTTTCTATTTCACTTTTTTTGCATAAAGATTGCCACCTGAGCTAGCCTCTGTTGCCCATCTTCTGCGGTTTCAGAGGGTAGATTTCTCAGTGTTTCTTTTTCGCCAGCTCTCCACGCCCTTGCGTCTTTTTTTTTTTCTGATTAAAGGTTGCAACCTGAGCTAGCTTCTTTTGCCCATGTTCGTCATTTTCAGAGGGTTGATTTCTCCGTGTTGCTTTTTCGCCAGGTCTCCACGCCCTTGTGTGTTTCTTTTGCTTAACGATTGCCACCTGAGGTTTCCTCTGTTGCCCATCCTCATCAGTTTCAGAAGGTAGATTTCTCAGTGCTGCTTTTCCCCCAGGTCTCCACGCCCTTGTGTGTTTCTTTTGCTTAAAGTTTGCCACCTGAAGCCAGCCTCTCTTGCCCATCTTCCTCAGTTTCAGAGGGTAGATATTTCAGGGTTGCTTTTTCCCCAGGTCTCCAGGCCTTTGGGTTTTGTTTTTGCTTAACGATTGCCACCTGAGGTAGCCTCTGTTGCCCATCTTCCTCAGTTTCAGAGGGTGGATTTCTCCGTGTTGCTTTTTCCCCAGGTCTCCACGCCCTTGTGTGTTTCTTTTGCTTAACGATTGCCACCTGAGCTAGCCTCTGTTGCCCATCCTCGTCAGTTTCAGAGGGTAGATTTCTCAGTGCTGCTTTTTCCCCAGGTCTCCACGCCCTTGTGTGTTTCTTTTGCTTAAAGTTTGCCACCTGAAGCCAGCCTCTCTTGCCCATCTTCCTCAGTTTCAGAGGGTAGATATTTCAGGGTTGCTTTTTCCCCAGGTCTCCACGCCTTTGGGTTTTGTTTTTGCTTAACGATTGCCACCTGAGCTAGCCTCTGTTGCCCATCTTCCTCAATTTCAGAGGGTTGATATTTCAGGGTTGCTTTTTCCACAGGTCTCCAAGCCCTTGTGTGTTTCTTTTGCTTAACGATTGCCACCTGACCTAGCCTCTGTTGCCCATCCTCGTCAGTTTCAGAGGGTAGATTTCCCCGTGTTGCTTTTTCCCCAGGTCTCCACGCCCTTGTGTGTTTCTTTTGCTTAACGTTTGCCACCTGAAGCCAGCCTCTCTTGCCCATCTTCCTCAGTTTCAGAGGGTAGATATTTCAGGGTTGCTGTTTCCCCAGGTCTCCACGCCCTTTTGTGTTTCTTTTGCTTAACGATTGCCACCTGAAGCCAGCCTCTCTTGCCCATCTTCCTCAGTTTCAGAGGGTAGATATTTCAGGGTTGCTGTTTCCCCAGGTCTCCACGCCCTTTTGTGTTTCTTTTGCTTAACGATTGCCACCTGAAGCCAGCCTCTCTTGCCCATCTTCCTCAGTTTCAGAGGGTGGATTTCTCCGTGTTGCTTTTTCCCCAGGTCTCCACGCCCTTGTGTGTTTCTTTCGCTTGAAGATTGCCACCTGAGCTAGCCTCTGTTGCCCATCTTCGTCCGTTTCAGAGGGTGGATTTCTCAGTGTTGCCTTTTCGCCAGCTCCCCACGCCCTTGTGTGTTTCTTTTGCTTAAAGATTGTCACCTGAGCTAGGCACTGTTGCCCTGCTTCCTCAGTTTCAGAGAGTACCTTTTTCAGGGTAGCTTTTTGACCGGGTCTCCTCGCCATTGTATTTTTCTATTTCACTTTTTTTGCATAAAGATTGGCACCTGAGCTAGCCTCTGTTGCCCATCTTCTTCGGTTTCAGAGGGTAGATTTCTCAGTGTTTCTTTTTCGCCAGCTCTCCACGCCCTTGCGTCTTTTTTTTTTCTGCTTAAAGGTTGCAACCTGAGCTAGCTTCTTTTGCCAATGTTCGTCATTTTCAGAGGGTGGATTTCTCCGTGTTGCTTTTTCCCCAGGTCTCCACGCCCTTGTGTGTTTCTTTTGCTTAACGTTTGCCACCTGAAGCCAGCCTCTCTTGCCCATCTTCCTCAGTTTCAGAGGGTAGATATTTCAGGGTTGCTGTTTCCCCAGGTCTCCACGCCCTTTTGTGTTTCTTTTGCTTAACGATTGCCACCTGAAGCCAGCCTCTCTTGCCCATCTTCCTCAGTTTCAGAGGGTGGATTTCTCCGTGTTGCTTTTTCCCCAGGTCTCCACGCCCTTGTGTGTTTCTTTTGCTTGAAGATTGCCACCTGAGCTAGCCTCTGTTGCCCATCTTCGTCCGTTTCAGAGGGTGGATTTCTCAGTGTTGCCTTTTCGCCAGCTCCCCACGCCCTTGTGTGTTTCTTTTGCTTAAAGATTGTCACCTGAGCTAGGCACTGTTGCCCTGCTTCCTCAGTTTCAGAGGGTACCTTTTTCAGGGTAGCTTTTTGACCGGGTCTCCTCGCCATTGTATTTTTCTATTTCACTTTTTTTGCATAAAGATTGGCACCTGAGCTAGCCTCTGTTGCCCATCTTCTTCGGTTTCAGAGGGTAGATTTCTCAGTGTTTCTTTTTCGCCATCTCTCCACGCCCTTGCGTCTTTTTTTTTTTCTGCTTAAAGGTTGCAACCTGAGCTAGCTTCTTTTGTCCATGTTCGTCACTTTCAGAGGCTGGATTTCTGCGTGTTGCTTTTTCCCCAGGTCTCCACTCCCTTGTGTGTTTCTTTTGCTTAAAGTTTGCCACCTGAAGCCAGCCTCTCTTGCCCATCTTCCTCAGATTCAGAGGGTAGATATTTCAGGGTTGCTTTTTCCCCAGGTCTCCACGCCTTTGGGTTTTGTTTTTGCTTAACGATTGCCACCTGAGCTAGCCTCTCTTGCCCATCTTCCTGAGTTTCAGAGGGTCGATATCTCCGTGTTGCAGTTTCCCCATGTCTCCACGCCTTTGTGTGTTTCGTTTGCTTAAAGATTGCCACATGAGCTAGCCTCTGTTGCCCATCTTCCTCAATTTCAGAGGGTTGATATTTCAGGGTTGCTTTTTCCAAAGGTCTCCACGCCCTTGTGTGTTTCTTTTGCTTAACGATTTCCACCTGAGGTAGCATCTGTTGCCCATCCTCATCAGTTTCAGAAGGTAGATTTCTCAGTGCTGCTTTTCCCCCAGGTCTCCACGCCCTTGTGTGTTTGTTTTGCTTAAAGTTTGCCACCTGAGCCAGCCTCTCTTGCCCATCTTCCACAGTTTCAGACGGTAGATATTTCAGGGTTGCTTTTTCCCCAGGTCTCCACGCCTTTGGGTTTTGTTTTTGCTTAAGGATTGCCACCTGAGGTAGCCTCTGTTGCCCATCTTCCTCAGTTTCAGAGGGTGGATTTCTCCGTGTTGCTTTTTCCACAGGTCTCCAAGCCCTTGTGTGTTTCTTTTGCTTAACGGTTGCCACCTGACCTAGCCTCTGTTGCCCATCCTCGTCAGTTTCAGAGGGTAGATTTCCCCGTGTTGCTTTTTCCCCAGGTCTCCACGCCCTTGTGTGTTTCTTTTGCTTAACGTTTGCCACCTGAAGCCAGCCTCTCTTGCCCATCTTCCTCAGTTTCAGAGGGTAGATATTTCAGGGTTGCTGTTTCCCCAGGTCTCCACGCCCTTTTGTGTTTCTTTTGCTTAACGATTGCCACCTGAAGCCAGCCTCTCTTGCCCATCTTCCTCAGTTTCAGAGGGTGGATTTCTCCGTGTTGCTTTTTCCCCAAGTCTCCACGCCCTTGTGTGTTTCTTTTGCTTGAAGATTGCCACCTGAGCTAGCCTCTGTTGCCCATCTTCGTCCGTTTTTGAGGGTGGATTTCTCAGTGTTGCCTTTTCGCCAGCTCCCCACGCCCTTGTGTGTTTCTTTTGCTTAAAGATTGTCACCTGAGCTAGGCACTGTTGCCCTGCTTCCTCAGTTTCAGAGGGTACCTTTTTCAGGGTAGCTTTTTGACCGGGTCTCCTCGCCATTGTATTTTTCTATTTCACTTTTTTTGCATAAAGATTGGCACCTGAGCTAGCCTCTGTTGCCCATCTTCTTCGGTTTCAGAGGGTAGATTTCTCAGTGTTTCTTTTTCGCCAGCTCTCCACGCCCTTGCGTCTTTTTTTTTTCTGCTTAAAGGTTGCAACCTGAGCTAGCTTCTTTTGCCAATGTTCGTCATTTTCAGAGGGTGGATTTCTCCGTGTTGCTTTTTCGCCAGGTCTCCACGCCCTTGTGTGTTTCTTTTGCTTAACGATTGCCACCTGAGGTGGCCTCTGTTGCCCATCCTCATCAGTTTCAGAAGGTAGATTTCTCAGTGCTGCTTTTCCCCCAGGTCTCCACGCCCTTTTGTGTTTCTTTTGCTTAAAGTTTGCCACCTGAAGCCAGCCTCTCTTGCCCATCTTCCTCAGTTTCAGAGGGTAGATATTTCAGGGTTGCTTTTTCCCCAGGTCTCCACGCCTTTGGGTTTTGTTTTTGCTTAACGATTGCCACCTGAGGTAGCCTCTGTTGCCCATCTTCCTCAGCTTCAGAGGGTGGATTTCTCCGTGTTGCTTTTTCCCCAGGTCTCCACGCCCTTGTGTGTTTCTTTTGCTTAACGATTGCCACCTGAGGTAGCCTCTGTTGCCCATCCTCGTCAGTTTCAGAGGGTAGATTTCTCAGTGCTGCTTTTCCCCCAGGTCTCCACGCCCTTGTGTGTTTGTTTTGCTTAAAGTTTGCCACCTGAAGCCAGCCTCTCTTGCCCATCTTCCTCAGTTTCAGAGGGTAGATATTTCAGGGTTGCTTTTTCCCCAGGTCTCCACGCCTTTGGGTTTTGTTTTTGCTTAACGATTGCCACCTGAGCTAGCCTCTGTTGCCCATCTTCCTCAATTTCAGAGGGTTGATATTTCAGGGTTGCTTTTTCGAAAGGTCTCCACGCCCTTGTGTGTTTCTTTTGCTTAACGATTTCCACCTGAGGTAGCATCTGTTGCCCATCCTCATCAGTTTCAGAAGGTAGATTTCTCAGTGCTGCTTTTCCCCCAGGTCTCCACGCCCTTGTGTGTTTGTTTTGCTTAAAGTTTGCCACCTGAGCCAGCCTCTCTTGCCCATCTTCCACAGTTTCAGACGGTAGATATTTCAGGGTTGCTTTTTCCCCAGGTCTCCACGCCTTTGGGTTTTGTTTTTGCCTAAGGATTGCCACCTGAGGTAGCCTCTGTTGCCCATCTTCCTCAGTTTCAGAGGGTGGATTTCTCCGTGTTGCTTTTTCCACAGGTCTCCAAGCCCTTGTGTGTTTCTTTTGCTTAACGATTGCCACCTGACCTAGCCTCTGTTGCCCATCCTGGTCAGTTTCAGAGGGTAGATTTCCCCGTGTTGCTTTTTCCCCAGGTCTCCACGCCCTTGTGTGTTTCTTTTGCTTAACGTTTGCCACCTGAAGCCAGACTCTCTTGCCCATCTTCCTCAGTTTCAGAGGGTAGATATTTCAGGGTTGCTGTTTCCCCAGGTCTCCACGCCCTTTTGTGTTTCTTTTGCTTAACGATTGCCACCTGAAGCCAGCCTCTCTTGCCCATCTTCCTCAGTTTCAGAGGGTGGATTTCTCCGTGTTGATTTTTCCCCAGGTCTCCACGCCCTTGTGTGTTTCTTTTGCTTGAAGATTGCCACCTGAGCTAGCCTCTGTTGCCCATCTTCGTCCGTTTCAGAGGGTGGATTTCTCAGTGTTGCCTTTTCGCCAGCTCCCCACGCCCTTGTGTGTTTCTTTTGCTTAAAGATTGTCACCTGAGCTAGGCACTGTTGCCCTGCTTCCTCAGTTTCAGAGGGTACCTTTTTCAGGGTAGCTTTTTGACCGGGTCTCCTCGCCATTGTATTTTTCTGTTTCACTTTTTTTGCATAAAGTTTGGCACCTGAGCTAGCCTCTGTTGCCCATCTTCTTCGGTTTCAGAGGGTAGATTTCTCAGTGTTTCTTTTTCGCCAGCTCTCCACGCCCTTGCGTCTTTTTTTTTTCTGCTTAAAGGTTGCAACCTGAGCTAGCTTCTTTTGCCAATGTTCGTCATTTTCAGAGGGTGGATTTCTCCGTGTTGCTTTTTCCCCAGGTCTCCACGCCCTTGTGTGTTTCTTTTGCTTAACGTTTGCCACCTGAAGCCAGCCTCTCTTGCCCATCTTCCTCAGTTTCAGAGGGTAGATATTTCAGGGTTGCTGTTTCCCCAGGTCTCCACGCCCTTTTGTGTTTCTTTGGCTTAACGATTGCCACCTGAAGCCAGCCTCTCTTGCCCATCTTCCTCAGTTTCAGAGGGTGGATTTCTCCGTGTTGCTTTTTCCCCAGGTCTCCACGCCCTTGTGTGTTTCTTTTGCTTAACGATTGCCACCTGAGCTAGCCTCTGTTGCCCATCTTCGTCCGTTTCAGAGGGTGGATTTCTCAGTGTTGCCTTTTCGCCAGCTCCCCACGCCCTTGTGTGTTTCTTTTGCTTAAAGATTGTCACCTGAGCTAGGCACTGTTGCCCTGCTTCCTCAGTTTCAGAGGGTACCTTTTTCAGGGTAGCTTTTTGACCTGGTCTCCTCGCCATTGTATTTTTCTATTTCACTTTTTTTGCATAAAGATTGCCACCTGAGCTAGCCTCTGTTGCCCATCTTCTTCGGTTTCAGAGGGTAGATTTCTCAGTGTTTCTTTTTCACCAGCTCTCCACGCCCTTGCGTCTTTTTTTTTTTCTGATTAAAGGTTGCAACCTGAGCTAGCTTCTTTTGCCCATGTTCGTCATTTTCAGAGGCTTGATTTCTCCGTGTTGCTTTTTCCCCAGGTCTCCACGCCCTTGTGTGTTTCTTTTGCTTAAAGTTTGCCACCTGAAGCCAGCCTCTCTTGCCCATCTTCCTCAGTTTCAGAGGGTAGATATTTCAGGGTTGCTTTTTCCCCAGGTCTCCACGCCTTTGGGTTTTGTTTTTGCTTAACGATTGCCACCTGAGGTAGCCTCTGTTGCCCATCTTCCTTAGTTTCAGAGGGTGGATTTCTCCGTGTTGCTTTTTCCCCAGGTCTCCACGCCCTTGTGTGTTTCTTTTGCTTAACGATTGCCACCTGAGGTAGCCTCTGTTGCCCATCCTCGTCAGTTTCAGAGGGTAGATTTCTCAGTGCTGCTTTTTCCCCAGGTCTCCACGCCCTTGTGTGTTTCTTTTGCTTAGAGTTTGCCACCTGCAGCCAGCCTCTCTTGCCCATCTTCCTCAGTTTCAGAGGGTAGATATTTCAGGGTTGCTTTTTCCCCAGGTCTCCACGCCTTTGGTTTTTGTTTTTGCTTAACGATTGCCACCTGAGCTAGCCTCTGTTGCCCATCTTCCTCAATTTCAGAGGGTTGATATTTCAGGGTTGCTTTTTCCAAAGGTCTCCACGCCCTTGTGTGTTTCTTTTGCTTAACGATTTCCACCTGAGGTAGCATCTGTTGCCCATCCTCATCAATTTCAGAAGGTAGATTTCTCAGTGCTGCTTTTCCCCCAGGTCTCCACGCCCTTGTGTGTTTCTTTTGCTTAAAGTTTGCCACCTGCAGCCAGCCTCTCTTGCCCATCTTCCTCAGTTTCAGAGGGTAGATATTTCAGGGTTGCTTTTTCCCCAGGTCTCCACGCCTTTGGGTTTTGTTTTTGCTTAACGATTGCCACCTGAGGTAGCCTCTGTTGCCCATCTTCCTCAGTTTCAGAGGGTGGATTTCTCCGTGTTGCTTTTTCCCCAGGTCTCCACGCCCTTGTGTGTTTCTTTTGCTTAACGATTGCCACCTGAGGTAGCCTCTGTTGCCCATCCTCGTCAGTTTCAGAGGGTAGATTTCTCAGTGCTGCTTTTTCCCCAGGTCTCCACGCCCTTGTGTGTTTCTTTTGCTTAGAGTTTGCCACCTGAAGCCAGCCTCTCTTGCCCATCTTCCTCAGTTTCAGAGGGTAGATATTTCACGGTTGCTTTTTCCCCAGGTCTCCACGCCTTTGGGTTTTGTTTTTGCTTAACGATTGCCACCTGAGCTAGCCTCTGTTGCCCATCTTCCTCAATTTCAGAGGGTTGATATTTCAGGGTTGCTTTTTCCAAAGGTCTCCACGCCCTTGTGTGTTTCTTTTGCTTAACGATTTCCACCTGAGGTAGCATCTGTTGCCCATCCTCATCAGTTTCAGAAGGTAGATTTCTCAGTGCTGCTTTTCCCCCAGGTCTCCACGCCCTTGTGTGTTTGTTTTGCTTAAAGTTTGCCACCTGAGCCAGCCTCTCTTGCCCATCTTCCACAGTTTCAGACGGTAGATATTTCAGGGTTGCTTTTTCCCCAGGTCTCCACGCCTTTGGGTTTTGTTTTTGCTTAAGGATTGCCACCTGAGGTAGCCTCTGTTGCCCATCTTCCTCAGTTTCAGAGGGTGGATTTCTCCGTGTTGCTTTTTCCACAGGTCTCCAAGCCCTTGTGTGTTTCTTTTGCTTAACGGTTGCCACCTGACCTAGCCTCTGTTGCCCATCCTCGTCAGTTTCAGAGGGTAGATTTCCCCGTGTTGCTTTTTCCCCAGGTCTCCACGCCCTTGTGTGTTTCTTTTGCTTAACGTTTGCCACCTGAAGCCAGCCTCTCTTGCCCATCTTCCTCAGTTTCAGAGGGTAGATATTTCAGGGTTGCTGTTTCCCCAGGTCTCCACGCCCTTTTGTGTTTCTTTTGCTTAACGATTGCCACCTGAAGCCAGCCTCTCTTGCCCATCTTCCTCAGTTTCAGAGGGTGGATTTCTCCGTGTTGCTTTTTCCCCAAGTCTCCACGCCCTTGTGTGTTTCTTTTGCTTGAAGATTGCCACCTGAGCTAGCCTCTGTTGCCCATCTTCGTCCGTTTTTGAGGGTGGATTTCTCAGTGTTGCCTTTTCGCCAGCTCCCCACGCCCTTGTGTGTTTCTTTTGCTTAAAGATTGTCACCTGAGCTAGGCACTGTTGCCCTGCTTCCTCAGTTTCAGAGGGTACCTTTTTCAGGGTAGCTTTTTGACCGGGTCTCCTCGCCATTGTATTTTTCTATTTCACTTTTTTTGCATAAAGATTGGCACCTGAGCTAGCCTCTGTTGCCCATCTTCTTCGGTTTCAGAGGGTAGATTTCTCAGTGTTTCTTTTTCGCCAGCTCTCCACGCCCTTGCGTCTTTTTTTTTTCTGCTTAAAGGTTGCAACCTGAGCTAGCTTCTTTTGCCAATGTTCGTCATTTTCAGAGGGTGGATTTCTCCGTGTTGCTTTTTCGCCAGGTCTCCACGCCCTTGTGTGTTTCTTTTGCTTAACGATTGCCACCTGAGGTGGCCTCTGTTGCCCATCCTCATCAGTTTCAGAAGGTAGATTTCTCAGTGCTGCTTTTCCCCCAGGTCTCCACGCCCTTTTGTGTTTCTTTTGCTTAAAGTTTGCCACCTGAAGCCAGCCTCTCTTGCCCATCTTCCTCAGTTTCAGAGGGTAGATATTTCAGGGTTGCTTTTTCCCCAGGTCTCCACGCCTTTGGGTTTTGTTTTTGCTTAACGATTGCCACCTGAGGTAGCCTCTGTTGCCCATCTTCCTCAGCTTCAGAGGGTGGATTTCTCCGTGTTGCTTTTTCCCCAGGTCTCCACGCCCTTGTGTGTTTCTTTTGCTTAACGATTGCCACCTGAGGTAGCCTCTGTTGCCCATCCTCGTCAGTTTCAGAGGGTAGATTTCTCAGTGCTGCTTTTTCCCCAGGTCTCCACGCCCTTGTGTGTTTCTTTTGCTTAAAGTTTGCCACCTGCAGCCAGCCTCTCTTGCCCATCTTCCTCAGTTTCAGAGGGTAGATATTTCAGGGTTGCTTTTTCCCCAGGTCTCCACGCCTTTGGGTTTTGTTTTTGCTTAACGATTGCCACCTGAGCTAGCCTCTGTTGCCCATCTTCCTCAATTTCAGAGGGTTGATATTTCAGGGTTGCTTTTTCCAAAGGTCTCCACGCCCTTGTGTGTTTCTTTTGCTTAACGATTTCCACCTGAGGTAGCATCTGTTGCCCATCCTCATCAGTTTCAGAAGGTAGATTTCTCAGTGCTGCTTTTCCCCCAGGTCTCCACGCCCTTGTGTGTTTGTTTTGCTTAAAGTTTGCCACCTGAAGCCAGCCTCTCTTGCCCATCTTCCTCAGTTTCAGAGGGTAGATATTTCAGGGTTGCTTTTTCCCCAGGTCTCCACGCCTTTGGGTTTTGTTTTTGCTTAACGATTGCCACCTGAGCTAGCCTCTGTTGCCCATCTTCCTCAATTTCAGAGGGTTGATATTTCAGGGTTGCTTTTTCCAAAGGTCTCCACGCCCTTGTGTGTTTCTTTTGCTTAACGATTTCCACCTGAGGTAGCATCTGTTGCCCATCCTCATCAGTTTCAGAAGGTAGATTTCTCAGTGCTGCTTTTCCCCCAGGTCTCCACGCCCTTGTGTGTTTGTTTTGCTTAAAGTTTGCCACCTGAGCCAGCCTCTCTTGCCCATCTTCCACAGTTTCAGACGGTAGATATTTCAGGGTTGCTTTTTCCCCAGGTCTCCACGCCTTTGGGTTTTGTTTTTGCCTAAGGATTGCCACCTGAGGTAGCCTCTGTTGCCCATCTTCCTCAGTTTCAGAGGGTGGATTTCTCCGTGTTGCTTTTTCCACAGGTCTCCAGCCCTTGTGTGTTTCTTTTGCTTAACGATTGCCACCTGACCTAGCCTCTGTTGCCCATCCTGGTCAGTTTCAGAGGGTAGATTTCCCCGTGTTGCTTTTTCCCCAGGTCTCCACGCCCTTGTGTGTTTCTTTTGCTTAACGTTTGCCACCTGAAGCCAGACTCTCTTGCCCATCTTCCTCAGTTTCAGAGGGTAGATATTTCAGGGTTGCTGTTTCCCCAGGTCTCCACGCCCTTTTGTGTTTCTTTTGCTTAACGATTGCCACCTGAAGCCAGCCTCTCTTGCCCATCTTCCTCAGTTTCAGAGGGTGGATTTCTCCGTGTTGATTTTTCCCCAGGTCTCCACGCCCTTGTGTGTTTCTTTTGCTTGAAGATTGCCACCTGAGCTAGCCTCTGTTGCCCATCTTCGTCCGTTTCAGAGGGTGGATTTCTCAGTGTTGCCTTTTCGCCAGCTCCCCACGCCCTTGTGTGTTTCTTTTGCTTAAAGATTGTCACCTGAGCTAGGCACTGTTGCCCTGCTTCCTCAGTTTCAGAGGGTACCTTTTTCAGGGTAGCTTTTTGACCGGGTCTCCTCGCCATTGTATTTTTCTGTTTCACTTTTTTTGCATAAAGTTTGGCACCTGAGCTAGCCTCTGTTGCCCATCTTCTTCGGTTTCAGAGGGTAGATTTCTCAGTGTTTCTTTTTCGCCAGCTCTCCACGCCCTTGCGTCTTTTTTTTTTCTGCTTAAAGGTTGCAACCTGAGCTAGCTTCTTTTGCCAATGTTCGTCATTTTCAGAGGGTGGATTTCTCCGTGTTGCTTTTTCCCCAGGTCTCCACGCCCTTGTGTGTTTCTTTTGCTTAACGTTTGCCACCTGAAGCCAGCCTCTCTTGCCCATCTTCCTCAGTTTCAGAGGGTAGATATTTCAGGGTTGCTGTTTCCCCAGGTCTCCACGCCCTTTTGTGTTTCTTTGGCTTAACGATTGCCACCTGAAGCCAGCCTCTCTTGCCCATCTTCCTCAGTTTCAGAGGGTGGATTTCTCCGTGTTGCTTTTTCCCCAGGTCTCCACGCCCTTGTGTGTTTCTTTTGCTTAACGATTGCCACCTGAGCTAGCCTCTGTTGCCCATCTTCGTCCGTTTCAGAGGGTGGATTTCTCAGTGTTGCCTTTTCGCCAGCTCCCCACGCCCTTGTGTGTTTCTTTTGCTTAAAGATTGTCACCTGAGCTAGGCACTGTTGCCCTGCTTCCTCAGTTTCAGAGGGTACCTTTTTCAGGGTAGCTTTTTGACCTGGTCTCCTCGCCATTGTATTTTTCTATTTCACTTTTTTTGCATAAAGATTGCCACCTGAGCTAGCCTCTGTTGCCCATCTTCTTCGGTTTCAGAGGGTAGATTTCTCAGTGTTTCTTTTTCACCAGCTCTCCACGCCCTTGCGTCTTTTTTTTTTTCTGATTAAAGGTTGCAACCTGAGCTAGCTTCTTTTGCCCATGTTCGTCATTTTCAGAGGCTTGATTTCTCCGTGTTGCTTTTTCCCCAGGTCTCCACGCCCTTGTGTGTTTCTTTTGCTTAAAGTTTGCCACCTGAAGCCAGCCTCTCTTGCCCATCTTCCTCAGTTTCAGAGGGTAGATATTTCAGGGTTGCTTTTTCCCCAGGTCTCCACGCCTTTGGGTTTTGTTTTTGCTTAACGATTGCCACCTGAGGTAGCCTCTGTTGCCCATCTTCCTTAGTTTCAGAGGGTGGATTTCTCCGTGTTGCTTTTTCCCCAGGTCTCCACGCCCTTGTGTGTTTCTTTTGCTTAACGATTGCCACCTGAGGTAGCCTCTGTTGCCCATCCTCGTCAGTTTCAGAGGGTAGATTTCTCAGTGCTGCTTTTTCCCCAGGTCTCCACGCCCTTGTGTGTTTCTTTTGCTTAGAGTTTGCCACCTGCAGCCAGCCTCTCTTGCCCATCTTCCTCAGTTTCAGAGGGTAGATATTTCAGGGTTGCTTTTTCCCCAGGTCTCCACGCCTTTGGGTTTTGTTTTTGCTTAACGATTGCCACCTGAGCTAGCCTCTGTTGCCCATCTTCCTCAATTTCAGAGGGTTGATATTTCAGGGTTGCTTTTTCCAAAGGTCTCCACGCCCTTGTGTGTTTCTTTTGCTTAACGATTTCCACCTGAGGTAGCATCTGTTGCCCATCCTCATCAATTTCAGAAGGTAGATTTCTCAGTGCTGCTTTTCCCCCAGGTCTCCACGCCCTTGTGTGTTTGTTTTGCTTAAAGTTGCCACCTGAGCCAGCCTCTCTTGCCCATCTTCCACAGTTTCAGACGGTAGATATTTCAGGGTTGCTTTTTCCCCAGGTCTCCACGCCTTTGGGTTTTGTTTTTGCTTAAGGATTGCCACCTGAGGTAGCCTCTGTTGCCCATCTTCCTCAGTTTCAGAGGGTGGATTTCTCCGTGTTGCTTTTTCCACAGGTCTCCAAGCCCTTGTGTGTTTCTTTTGCTTAACGATTGCCACCTGACCTAGCCTCTCTTGCCCATCTTCCTCAGTTTCAGAGGGTAGATATTTCAGGGTTGCTGTTTCCCCAGGTCTCCACGCCCTTTTGTGTTTCTTTTGCTTAACGATTGCCACCTGAAGCCAGCCTCTCTTGCCCATCTTCCTCAGTTTCAGAGGGTAGATATTTCAGGGTTGCTTTTTCCCCAGGTCTCCACGCCTTTGGGTTTTGTTTTTGCTTAACGATTGCCACCTGAGGTAGCCTCTGTTGCCCATCTTCCTCAGTTTCAGAGGGTGGATTTCTCCGTGTTGCTTTTTCCCCAGGTCTCCAGGCCCTTGTGTGTTTCTTTTGCTTAACGATGGCCACCTGAGGTAGCCTCTGTTGCCCATCCTCATCAGTTTCAGAGGGTAGATTTCTCAGTGCTGCTTTTTCCCCAGGTCTCCACGCCCTTGTGTGTTTCTTTTGCTTAAAGTTTGCCACCTGAAGCCAGCCTCTCTTGCCCATCTTCCTCAGTTTCAGAGGGTAGATATTTCAGGGTTGCTTTTTCCCCAGGTCTCCACGCCTTTGGGTTTTGTTTTTGCTTAACGATTGCCACCTGAGGTAGCCTCTGTTGCCCATCTTCCTCAGTTTCAGAGGGTGGATTTCTCCGTGTTGCTTTTTCCCCAGGTCTCCACGCCCTTGTGTGTTTCTTTTGCTTAACGATTGCCACCTGAGGTAGCCTCTGTTGCCCATCTTCGTCCGTTTCAGAGGGTGGATTTCTCAGTGTTGCCTTTTCGCCAGCTCCCCACGCCCTTGTGTGTTTCTTTTGCTTAAAGATTGTCACCTGAGCTAGGCACTGGTGCCCTGCTTCCTCAGTTTCAGAGGGTACCTTTTTCAGGGTAGCTTTTTGACCTGGTCTCCTCGGCATTGTATTTTTCTATTTCACTTTTTTTGCATAAAGATTGCCACCTGAGCTAGCCTCTGTTGCCCATCTTCTGCGGTTTCAGAGGGTAGATTTCTCAGTGTTTCTTTTTCGCCAGCTCTCCACGCCCTTGCGTCTTTTTTTTTTTCTGATTAAAGGTTGCAACCTGAGCTAGCTTCTTTTGCCCATGTTCGTCATTTTCAGAGGGTTGATTTCTCCGTGTTGCTTTTTCGCCAGGTCTCCACGCCCTTGTGTGTTTCTTTTGCTTAACGATTGCCACCTGAGGTGGCCTCTGTTGCCCATCCTCATCAGTTTCAGAAGGTAGATTTCTCAGTGCTGCTTTTCCCCCAGGTCTCCACGCCCTTGTGTGTTTCTTTTGCTTAAAGTTTGCCACCTGAAGCCAGCCTCTCTTGCCCATCTTCCTCAGTTTCAGAGGGTAGATATTTCAGGGTTGCTTTTTCCCCAGGTCTCCAGGCCTTTGGGTTTTGTTTTTGCTTAACGATTGCCACCTGAGGTAGCCTCTGTTGCCCATCTTCCTCAGTTTCAGAGGGTGGATTTCTCCGTGTTGCTTTTTCCCCAGGTCTCCACGCCCTTGTGTGTTTCTTTTGCTTAACGATTGCCACCTGAGGTAGCCTCTGTTGCCCATCCTCGTCAGTTTCAGAGGGTAGATTTCTCAGTGCTGCTTTTTCCCCAGGTCTCCACGCGCTTGTGTGTTTCTTTTGCTTAAAGTTTGCCACCTGAAGCCAGCCTCTCTTGCCCATCTTCCTCAGTTTCAGAGGGTAGATATTTCAGGGTTGCTTTTTCCCCAGGTCTCCACGCCTTTGGGTTTTGTTTTTGCTTAACGATTGCCACCTGAGCTAGCCTCTGTTGCCCATCTTCCTCAATTTCAGAGGGTTGATATTTCAGGGTTGCTTTTTCCACAGGTCTCCAAGCCCTTGTGTGTTTCTTTTGCTTAACGATTGCCACCTGACCTAGCCTCTGTTGCCCATCCTCGTCAGTTTCAGAGGGTAGATTTCCCCGTGTTGCTTTTTCCCCAGGTCTCCACGCCCTTGTGTGTTTCTTTTGCTTAACGTTTGCCACCTGAAGCCAGCCTCTCTTGCCCATCTTCCTCAGTTTCAGAGGGTAGATATTTCAGGGTTGCTGTTTCCCCAGGTCTCCACGCCCTTTTGTGTTTCTTTTGCTTAACGATTGCCACCTGAAGCCAGCCTCTCTTGCCCATCTTCCTGAGTTTCAGAGGGTCGATATCTCCGTGTTGCAGTTTCCCCATGTCTCCACGCCTTTGTGTGTTTCGTTTGCTTAAAGATTGCCACATGAGCTAGCCTCTGTTGCCCATCTTCCTCAATTTCAGAGGGTTGATATTTCAGGGTTGCTTTTTCCAAAGGTCTCCACGCCCTTGTGTGTTTCTTTTGCTTAACGATTTCCACCTGAGGTAGCATCTGTTGCCCATCCTCATCAATTTCAGAAGGTAGATTTCTCAGTGCTGCTTTTCCCCCAGGTCTCCACGCCCTTGTGTGTTTGTTTTGCTTAAAGTTGCCACCTGAGCCAGCCTCTCTTGCCCATCTTCCACAGTTTCAGACGGTAGATATTTCAGGGTTGCTTTTTCCCCAGGTCTCCACGCCTTTGGGTTTTGTTTTTGCTTAAGGATTGCCACCTGAGGTAGCCTCTGTTGCCCATCTTCCTCAGTTTCAGAGGGTGGATTTCTCCGTGTTGCTTTTTCCACAGGTCTCCAAGCCCTTGTGTGTTTCTTTTGCTTAACGATTGCCACCTGACCTAGCCTCTCTTGCCCATCTTCCTCAGTTTCAGAGGGTAGATATTTCAGGGTTGCTGTTTCCCCAGGTCTCCACGCCCTTTTGTGTTTCTTTTGCTTAACGATTGCCACCTGAAGCCAGCCTCTCTTGCCCATCTTCCTCAGTTTCAGAGGGTAGATATTTCAGGGTTGCTTTTTCCCCAGGTCTCCACGCCTTTGGGTTTTGTTTTTGCTTAACGATTGCCACCTGAGGTAGCCTCTGTTGCCCATCTTCCTCAGTTTCAGAGGGTGGATTTCTCCGTGTTGCTTTTTCCCCAGGTCTCCACGCCCTTGTGTGTTTCTTTTGCTTAACGATTGCCACCTGAGGTAGCCTCTGTTGCCCATCCTCATCAGTTTCAGAGGGTAGATTTCTCAGTGCTGCTTTTTCCCCAGGTCTCCACGCCCTTGTGTGTTTCTTTTGCTTAAAGTTTGCCACCTGAAGCCAGCCTCTCTTGCCCATCTTCCTCAGTTTCAGAGGGTAGATATTTCAGGGTTGCTTTTTCCCCAGGTCTCCACGCCTTTGGGTTTTGTTTTTGCTTAACGATTGCCACCTGAGCTAGCCTCTGTTGCCCATCTTCCTCAATTTCAGAGGGTTGATATTTCAGGGTTGCTTTTTCCAAAGGTCTCCACGCCCTTGTGTGTTTCTTTTGCTTAACGATTTCCACCTGAGGTAGCATCTGTTGCCCATCCTCATCAGTTTCAGAAGGTAGATTTCTCAGTGCTGCTTTTCCCCCAGGTCTCCACGCCCTTGTGTGTTTGTTTTGCTTAAAGTTTGCCACCTGAGCCAGCCTCTCTTGCCCATCTTCCACAGTTTCAGACGGTAGATATTTCAGGGTTGCTTTTTCCCCAGGTCTCCACGCCTTTGGGTTTTGTTTTTGCTTAAGGATTGCCACCTGAGGTAGCCTCTGTTGCCCATCTTCCTCAGTTTCAGAGGGTGGATTTCTCCGTGTTGCTTTTTCCCCAGGTCTCCACGCCCTTGTGTGTTTCTTTTGCTTAACGTTTGCCACCTGAAGCCAGCCTCTCTTGCCCATCTTCCTCAGTTTCAGAGGGTAGATATTTCAGGGTTGCTGTTTCCCCAGGTCTCCACGCCCTTTTGTGTTTCTTTTGCTTAACGATTGCCACCTGAAGCCAGCCTCTCTTGCCCATCTTCCTCAGTTTCAGAGGGTAGATATTTCAGGGTTGCTGTTTCCCCAGGTCTCCACGCCCTTGTGTGTTTCTTTTGCTTAAAGATTGCCACCTGAGCTAGCCTCTGTTGCCCATCTTCGTCCGTTTCAGAGGGTGGATTTCTCAGTGTTGCCTTTTCGCCAGCTCCCCACGCCCTTGTGTGTTTCTTTTGCTTAAAGATTGTCACCTGAGCTAGGCACTGGTGCCCTGCTTCCTCAGTTTCAGAGGGTACCTTTTTCAGGGTAGCTTTTTGACCTGGTCTCCTCGGCATTGTATTTTTCTATTTCACTTTTTTTGCATAAAGATTGCCACCTGAGCTAGCCTCTGTTGCCCATCTTCTGCGGTTTCAGAGGGTAGATTTCTCAGTGTTTCTTTTTCGCCAGCTCTCCACGCCCTTGCGTCTTTTTTTTTTTCTGATTAAAGGTTGCAACCTGAGCTAGCTTCTTTTGCCCATGTTCGTCATTTTCAGAGGGTTGATTTCTCCGTGTTGCTTTTTCGCCAGGTCTCCACGCCCTTGTGTGTTTCTTTTGCTTAACGATTGCCACCTGAGGTGGCCTCTGTTGCCCATCCTCATCAGTTTCAGAAGGTAGATTTCTCAGTGCTGCTTTTCCCCCAGGTCTCCACGCCCTTGTGTGTTTCTTTTGCTTAAAGTTTGCCACCTGAAGCCAGCCTCTCTTGCCCATCTTCCTCAGTTTCAGAGGGTAGATATTTCAGGGTTGCTTTTTCCCCAGGTCTCCACGCCTTTGGGTTTTGTTTTTGCTTAACGATTGCCACCTGAGGTAGCCTCTGTTGCCCATCTTCCTCAGTTTCAGAGGGTGGATTTCTCCGTGTTGCTTTTTCCCCAGGTCTCCACGCCCTTGTGTGTTTCTTTTGCTTAACGATTGCCACCTGAGGTAGCCTCTGTTGCCCATCCTCGTCAGTTTCAGAGGGTAGATTTCTCAGTGCTGCTTTTTCCCCAGGTCTCCACGCCCTTGTGTGTTTCTTTTGCTTAAAGTTTGCCACCTGAAGCCAGCCTCTCTTGCCCATCTTCCTCAGTTTCAGAGGGTAGATATTTCAGGGTTGCTTTTTCCCCAGGTCTCCACGCCTTTGGGTTTTGTTTTTGCTTAACGATTGCCACCTGAGCTAGCCTCTGTTGCCCATCTTCCTCAATTTCAGAGGGTTGATATTTCAGGGTTGCTTTTTCCACAGGTCTCCAAGCCCTTGTGTGTTTCTTTTGCTTAACGATTGCCACCTGACCTAGCCTCTGTTGCCCATCCTCGTCAGTTTCAGAGGGTAGATTTCCCCGTGTTGCTTTTTCCCCAGGTCTCCACGCCCTTGTGTGTTTCTTTTGCTTAACGTTTGCCACCTGAAGCCAGCCTCTCTTGCCCATCTTCCTCAGTTTCAGAGGGTAGATATTTCAGGGTTGCTGTTTCCCCAGGTCTCCACGCCCTTTTGTGTTTCTTTTGCTTAACGATTGCCACCTGAAGCCAGCCTCTCTTGCCCATCTTCCTCAGTTTCAGAGGGTAGATATTTCAGGGTTGCTGTTTCCCCAGGTCTCCACGCCCTTGTGTGTTTCTTTTGCTTAAAGATTGCCACCTGAGCTAGCCTCTGTTGCCCATCTTCGTCCGTTTCAGAGGGTGGATTTCTCAGTGTTGCCTTTTCGCCAGCTCCCCACGCCCTTGTGTGTTTCTTTTGCTTAAAGATTGTCACCTGAGCTAGGCACTGGTGCCCTGCTTCCTCAGTTTCAGAGGGTACCTTTTTCAGGGTAGCTTTTTGACCTGGTCTCCTCGGCATTGTATTTTTCTATTTCACTTTTTTTGCATAAAGATTGCCACCTGAGCTAGCCTCTGTTGCCCATCTTCTGCGGTTTCAGAGGGTAGATTTCTCAGTGTTTCTTTTTCGCCAGCTCTCCACGCCCTTGCGTCTTTTTTTTTTTCTGATTAAAGGTTGCAACCTGAGCTAGCTTCTTTTGCCCATGTTCGTCATTTTCAGAGGGTTGATTTCTCCGTGTTGCTTTTTCGCCAGGTCTCCACGCCCTTGTGTGTTTCTTTTGCTTAACGATTGCCACCTGAGGTGGCCTCTGTTGCCCATCCTCATCAGTTTCAGAAGGTAGATTTCTCAGTGCTGCTTTTCCCCCAGGTCTCCACGCCCTTGTGTGTTTCTTTTGCTTAAAGTTTGCCACCTGAAGCCAGCCTCTCTTGCCCATCTTCCTCAGTTTCAGAGGGTAGATATTTCAGGGTTGCTTTTTCCCCAGGTCTCCAGGCCTTTGGGTTTTGTTTTTGCTTAACGATTGCCACCTGAGCTAGCCTCTGTTGCCCATCTTCCTCAATTTCAGAGGGTTGATATTTCAGGGTTGCTTTTTCCACAGGTCTCCAAGCCCTTGTGTGTTTCTTTTGCTTAACGATTGCCACCTGACCTAGCCTCTGTTGCCCATCCTCGTCAGTTTCAGAGGGTAGATTTCCCCGTGTTGCTTTTTCCCCAGGTCTCCACGCCCTTGTGTGTTTCTTTTGCTTAACGTTTGCCACCTGAAGCCAGCCTCTCTTGCCCATCTTCCTCAGTTTCAGAGGGTAGATATTTCAGGGTTGCTGTTTCCCCAGGTCTCCACGCCCTTTTGTGTTTCTTTTGCTTAACGATTGCCACCTGAAGCCAGCCTCTCTTGCCCATCTTCCTCAGTTTCAGAGGGTGGATTTCTCCGTGTTGCTTTTTCCCCAGGTCTCCACGCCCTTGTGTGTTTCTTTCGCTTGAAGATTGCCACCTGAGCTAGCCTCTGTTGCCCATCTTCGTCCGTTTCAGAGGGTGGATTTCTCAGTGTTGCCTTTTCGCCAGCTCCCCACGCCCTTGTGTGTTTCTTTTGCTTAAAGATTGTCACCTGAGCTAGGCACTGTTGCCCTGCTTCCTCAGTTTCAGAGAGTACCTTTTTCAGGGTAGCTTTTTGACCGGGTCTCCTCGCCATTGTATTTTTCTATTTCACTTTTTTTGCATAAAGATTGGCACCTGAGCTAGCCTCTGTTGCCCATCTTCTTCGGTTTCAGAGGGTAGATTTCTCAGTGTTTCTTTTTCGCCAGCTCTCCACGCCCTTGCGTCTTTTTTTTTTCTGCTTAAAGGTTGCAACCTGAGCTAGCTTCTTTTGCCAATGTTCGTCATTTTCAGAGGGTGGATTTCTCCGTGTTGCTTTTTCCCCAGGTCTCCACGCCCTTGTGTGTTTCTTTTGCTTAACGTTTGCCACCTGAAGCCAGCCTCTCTTGCCCATCTTCCTCAGTTTCAGAGGGTAGATATTTCAGGGTTGCTGTTTCCCCAGGTCTCCACGCCCTTTTGTGTTTCTTTGGCTTAACGATTGCCACCTGAAGCCAGCCTCTCTTGCCCATCTTCCTCAGTTTCAGAGGGTGGATTTCTCCGTGTTGCTTTTTCCCCAGGTCTCCACGCCCTTGTGTGTTTCTTTTGCTTAACGATTGCCACCTGAGCTAGCCTCTGTTGCCCATCTTCTTCCGTTTCAGAGGGTGGATTTCTCAGTGTTGCCTTTTCGCCAGCTCCCCACGCCCTTGTGTGTTTCTTTTGCTTAAAGATTGTCACCTGAGCTAGGCACTGTTGCCCTGCTTCCTCAGTTTCAGAGGGTACCTTTTTCAGGGTAGCTTTTTGACCTGGTCTCCTCGCCATTGTATTTTTCTATTTCACTTTTTTTGCATAAAGATTGCCACCTGAGCTAGCCTCTGTTGCCCATCTTCTTCGGTTTCAGAGGGTAGATTTCTCAGTGTTTCTTTTTCACCAGCTCTCCACGCCCTTGCGTCTTTTTTTTTTTCTGATTAAAGGTTGCAACCTGAGCTAGCTTCTTTTGCCCATGTTCGTCATTTTCAGAGGCTTGATTTCTCCGTGTTGCTTTTTCCCCAGGTCTCCACGCCCTTGTGTGTTTCTTTTGCTTAAAGTTTGCCACCTGAAGCCAGCCTCTCTTGCCCATCTTCCTCAGTTTCAGAGGGTAGATATTTCAGGGTTGCTTTTTCCCCAGGTCTCCACGCCTTTGGGTTTTGTTTTTGCTTAACGATTGCTACCTGAGGTAGTCTCTGTTGCCCATCTTCCTTAGTTTCAGAGGGTGGATTTCTCCGTGTTGCTTTTTCCCCAGGTCTCCACGCCCTTGTGTGTTTCTTTTGCTTAACGATTGCCACCTGAGGTAGCCTCTGTTGCCCATCCTCGTCAGTTTCAGAGGGTAGATTTCTCAGTGCTGCTTTTTCCCCAGGTCTCCACGCCCTTGTGTGTTTCTTTTGCTTAAAGTTTGCCACCTGCAGCCAGCCTCTCTTGCCCATCTTCCTCAGTTTCAGAGGGTAGATATTTCAGGGTTGCTTTTTCCCCAGGTCTCCACGCCTTTGGGTTTTGTTTTTGCTTAACGATTGCCACCTGAGCTAGCCTCTGTTGCCCATCTTCCTCAATTTCAGAGGGTTGATATTTCAGGGTTGCTTTTTCCAAAGGTCTCCACGCCCTTGTGTGTTTCTTTTGCTTAACGATTTCCACCTGAGGTAGCATCTGTTGCCCATCCTCATCAATTTCAGAAGGTAGATTTCTCAGTGCTGCTTTTCCCCCAGGTCTCCACGCCCTTGTGTGTTTGTTTTGCTTAAAGTTGCCACCTGAGCCAGCCTCTCTTGCCCATCTTCCACAGTTTCAGACGGTAGATATTTCAGGGTTGCTTTTTCCCCAGGTCTCCACGCCTTTGGGTTTTGTTTTTGCTTAAGGATTGCCACCTGAGGTAGCCTCTGTTGCCCATCTTCCTCAGTTTCAGAGGGTGGATTTCTCCGTGTTGCTTTTTCCCCAGGTCTCCAAGCCCTTGTGTGTTTCTTTTGCTTAACGATTGCCACCTGACCTAGCCTCTGTTGCCCATCCTCGTCAGTTTCAGAGGGTAGATTTCCCCGTGTTGCTTTTTCCCCAGGTCTCCATGCCCTTGTGTGTTTCTTTTGCTTAACGTTTGCCACCTGAAGCCAGCCTCTCTTGCCCATCTTCCTCAGTTTCAGAGGGTAGATATTTCAGGGTTGCTGTTTCCCCAGGTCTCCACGCCCTTTTGTGTTTCTTTTGCTTAACGATTGCCACCTGAAGCCAGCCTCTCTTGCCCATCTTCCTCAGTTTCAGAGGGTGGATTTCTCCGTGTTGCTTTTTCCCCAGGTCTCCACGCCCTTGTGTGTTTCTTTTGCTTGAAGATTGCCACCTGAGCTAGCCTCTGTTGCCCATCTTCGTCCGTTTCAGAGGGTGGATTTCTCAGTGTTGCCTTTTCGCCAGCTCCCCACGCCCTTGTGTGTTTCTTTTGCTTAAAGATTGTCACCTGAGCTAGGCACTGTTGCCCTGCTTCCTCAGTTTCAGAGGGTACCTTTTTCAGGGTAGCTTTTTGACCTGGTCTCCTCGCCATTGTATTTTTCTATTTCAATTTTTTTGCATAAAGATTGGCACCTGAGCTAGCCTCTGTTGCCCATCTTCTTCGGTTTCAGAGGGTAGATTTCTCAGTGTTTCTTTTTCGCCAGCTCTCCAGGCCCTTGCGTCTTTTTTTTTTTCTGATTAAAGGTTGCAACCTGAGCTAGCTTCTTTTGCCCATGTTCGTCATTTTCAGAGGGTGGATTTCTCCGTGTTGCTTTTTCCCCAGGTCTCCACGCCCTTGTGTGTTTCTTTTGCTTAACGATTGCCACCTGAGGTAGCCTCTGTTGCCCATCCTCGTCAGTTTCAGAGGGTAGATTTCTCAGTGCTGCTTTTTCCCCAGGTCTCCACGCCCTTGTGTGTTTCTTTTGCTTAAAGTTTGCCACCTGAAGCCAGCCTCTCTTGCCCATCTTCCTCAGTTTCAGAGGGTAGATATTTCAGGGTTGCTTTTTCCCCAGGTCTCCACGCCTTTGGGTTTTGTTTTTGCTTAACGATTGCCACCTGAGCTAGCCTCTGTTGCCCATCTTCCTCAATTTCAGAGGGTTGATATTTCAGGGTTGCTTTTTCCAAAGGTCTCCACGCCCTTGTGTGTTTCTTTTGCTTAACGATTTCCACCTGAGGTAGCATCTGTTGCCCATCCTCATCAGTTTCAGAAGGTAGATTTCTCAGTGCTGCTTTTCCCCCAGGTCTCCACGCCCTTGTGTGTTTGTTTTGCTTAAAGTTTGCCACCTGAAGCCAGCCTCTCTTGCCCATCTTCCTCAGTTTCAGAGGGTAGATATTTCAGGGTTGCTTTTTCCCCAGGTCTCCAGGCCTTTGGGTTTTGTTTTTGCTTAACGATTGCCACCTGAGCTAGCCTCTGTTGCCCATCTTCCTCAATTTCAGAGGGTTGATATTTCAGGGTTGCTTTTTCCACAGGTCTCCAAGCCCTTGTGTGTTTCTTTTGCTTAACGATTGCCACCTGACCTAGCCTCTGTTGCCCATCCTCGTCAGTTTCAGAGGGTAGATTTCCCCGTGTTGCTTTTTCCCCAGGTCTCCACGCCCTTGTGTGTTTCTTTTGCTTAACGTTTGCCACCTGAAGCCAGCCTCTCTTGCCCATCTTCCTCAGTTTCAGAGGGTAGATATTTCAGGGTTGCTGTTTCCCCAGGTCTCCACGCCCTTTTGTGTTTCTTTTGCTTAACGATTGCCACCTGAAGCCAGCCTCTCTTGCCCATCTTCCTCAGTTTCAGAGGGTGGATTTCTCCGTGTTGCTTTTTCCCCAGGTCTCCACGCCCTTGTGTGTTTCTTTCGCTTGAAGATTGCCACCTGAGCTAGCCTCTGTTGCCCATCTTCGTCCGTTTCAGAGGGTGGATTTCTCAGTGTTGCCTTTTCGCCAGCTCCCCACGCCCTTGTGTGTTTCTTTTGCTTAAAGATTGTCACCTGAGCTAGGCACTGTTGCCCTGCTTCCTCAGTTTCAGAGAGTACCTTTTTCAGGGTAGCTTTTTGACCGGGTCTCCTCGCCATTGTATTTTTCTATTTCACTTTTTTTGCATAAAGATTGGCACCTGAGCTAGCCTCTGTTGCCCATCTTCTTCGGTTTCAGAGGGTAGATTTCTCAGTGTTTCTTTTTCGCCAGCTCTCCACGCCCTTGCGTCTTTTTTTTTTCTGCTTAAAGGTTGCAACCTGAGCTAGCTTCTTTTGCCAATGTTCGTCATTTTCAGAGGGTGGATTTCTCCGTGTTGCTTTTTCCCCAGGTCTCCACGCCCTTGTGTGTTTCTTTTGCTTAACGTTTGCCACCTGAAGCCAGCCTCTCTTGCCCATCTTCCTCAGTTTCAGAGGGTAGATATTTCAGGGTTGCTTTTTCCCCAGGTCTCCACGCCTTTGGGTTTTGTTTTTGCTTAACGATTGCCACCTGAGCTAGCCTCTGTTGCCCATCTTCCTCAATTTCAGAGGGTTGATATTTCAGGGTTGCTTTTTCCACAGGTCTCCAAGCCCTTGTGTGTTTCTTTTGCTTAACGATTGCCACCTGACCTAGCCTCTGTTGCCCATCCTCGTCAGTTTCAGAGGGTAGATTTCCCCGTGTTGCTTTTTCCCCAGGTCTCCACGCCCTTGTGTGTTTCTTTTGCTTAACGTTTGCCACCTGAAGCCAGCCTCTCTTGCCCATCTTCCTCAGTTTCAGAGGGTAGATATTTCAGGGTTGCTGTTTCCCCAGGTCTCCACGCCCTTTTGTGTTTCTTTTGCTTAACGATTGCCACCTGAAGCCAGCCTCTCTTGCCCATCTTCCTCAGTTTCAGAGGGTAGATATTTCAGGGTTGCTGTTTCCCCAGGTCTCCACGCCCTTGTGTGTTTCTTTTGCTTAAAGATTGCCACCTGAGCTAGCCTCTGTTGCCCATCTTCGTCCGTTTCAGAGGGTGGATTTCTCAGTGTTGCCTTTTCGCCAGCTCCCCACGCCCTTGTGTGTTTCTTTTGCTTAAAGATTGTCACCTGAGCTAGGCACTGGTGCCCTGCTTCCTCAGTTTCAGAGGGTACCTTTTTCAGGGTAGCTTTTTGACCTGGTCTCCTCGGCATTGTATTTTTCTATTTCACTTTTTTTGCATAAAGATTGCCACCTGAGCTAGCCTCTGTTGCCCATCTTCTGCGGTTTCAGAGGGTAGATTTCTCAGTGTTTCTTTTTCGCCAGCTCTCCACGCCCTTGCGTCTTTTTTTTTTTCTGATTAAAGGTTGCAACCTGAGCTAGCTTCTTTTGCCCATGTTCGTCATTTTCAGAGGGTTGATTTCTCCGTGTTGCTTTTTCGCCAGGTCTCCACGCCCTTGTGTGTTTCTTTTGCTTAACGATTGCCACCTGAGGTGGCCTCTGTTGCCCATCCTCATCAGTTTCAGAAGGTAGATTTCTCAGTGCTGCTTTTCCCCCAGGTCTCCACGCCCTTGTGTGTTTCTTTTGCTTAAAGTTTGCCACCTGAAGCCAGCCTCTCTTGCCCATCTTCCTCAGTTTCAGAGGGTAGATATTTCAGGGTTGCTTTTTCCCCAGGTCTCCAGGCCTTTGGGTTTTGTTTTTGCTTAACGATTGCCACCTGAGCTAGCCTCTGTTGCCCATCTTCCTCAATTTCAGAGGGTTGATATTTCAGGGTTGCTTTTTCCACAGGTCTCCAAGCCCTTGTGTGTTTCTTTTGCTTAACGATTGCCACCTGACCTAGCCTCTGTTGCCCATCCTCGTCAGTTTCAGAGGGTAGATTTCCCCGTGTTGCTTTTTCCCCAGGTCTCCACGCCCTTGTGTGTTTCTTTTGCTTAACGTTTGCCACCTGAAGCCAGCCTCTCTTGCCCATCTTCCTCAGTTTCAGAGGGTAGATATTTCAGGGTTGCTGTTTCCCCAGGTCTCCACGCCCTTTTGTGTTTCTTTTGCTTAACGATTGCCACCTGAAGCCAGCCTCTCTTGCCCATCTTCCTCAGTTTCAGAGGGTGGATTTCTCCGTGTTGCTTTTTCCCCAGGTCTCCACGCCCTTGTGTGTTTCTTTCGCTTGAAGATTGCCACCTGAGCTAGCCTCTGTTGCCCATCTTCGTCCGTTTCAGAGGGTGGATTTCTCAGTGTTGCCTTTTCGCCAGCTCCCCACGCCCTTGTGTGTTTCTTTTGCTTAAAGATTGTCACCTGAGCTAGGCACTGTTGCCCTGCTTCCTCAGTTTCAGAGAGTACCTTTTTCAGGGTAGCTTTTTGACCGGGTCTCCTCGCCATTGTATTTTTCTATTTCACTTTTTTTGCATAAAGATTGGCACCTGAGCTAGCCTCTGTTGCCCATCTTCTTCGGTTTCAGAGGGTAGATTTCTCAGTGTTTCTTTTTCGCCAGCTCTCCACGCCCTTGCGTCTTTTTTTTTTCTGCTTAAAGGTTGCAACCTGAGCTAGCTTCTTTTGCCAATGTTCGTCATTTTCAGAGGGTGGATTTCTCCGTGTTGCTTTTTCCCCAGGTCTCCACGCCCTTGTGTGTTTCTTTTGCTTAACGTTTGCCACCTGAAGCCAGCCTCTCTTGCCCATCTTCCTCAGTTTCAGAGGGTAGATATTTCAGGGTTGCTGTTTCCCCAGGTCTCCACGCCCTTTTGTGTTTCTTTGGCTTAACGATTGCCACCTGAAGCCAGCCTCTCTTGCCCATCTTCCTCAGTTTCAGAGGGTGGATTTCTCCGTGTTGCTTTTTCCCCAGGTCTCCACGCCCTTGTGTGTTTCTTTTGCTTAACGATTGCCACCTGAGCTAGCCTCTGTTGCCCATCTTCTTCCGTTTCAGAGGGTGGATTTCTCAGTGTTGCCTTTTCGCCAGCTCCCCACGCCCTTGTGTGTTTCTTTTGCTTAAAGATTGTCACCTGAGCTAGGCACTGTTGCCCTGCTTCCTCAGTTTCAGAGGGTACCTTTTTCAGGGTAGCTTTTTGACCTGGTCTCCTCGCCATTGTATTTTTCTATTTCACTTTTTTTGCATAAAGATTGCCACCTGAGCTAGCCTCTGTTGCCCATCTTCTTCGGTTTCAGAGGGTAGATTTCTCAGTGTTTCTTTTTCACCAGCTCTCCACGCCCTTGCGTCTTTTTTTTTTTCTGATTAAAGGTTGCAACCTGAGCTAGCTTCTTTTGCCCATGTTCGTCATTTTCAGAGGCTTGATTTCTCCGTGTTGCTTTTTCCCCAGGTCTCCACGCCCTTGTGTGTTTCTTTTGCTTAAAGTTTGCCACCTGAAGCCAGCCTCTCTTGCCCATCTTCCTCAGTTTCAGAGGGTAGATATTTCAGGGTTGCTTTTTCCCCAGGTCTCCACGCCTTTGGGTTTTGTTTTTGCTTAACGATTGCTACCTGAGGTAGTCTCTGTTGCCCATCTTCCTTAGTTTCAGAGGGTGGATTTCTCCGTGTTGCTTTTTCCCCAGGTCTCCACGCCCTTGTGTGTTTCTTTTGCTTAACGATTGCCACCTGAGGTAGCCTCTGTTGCCCATCCTCGTCAGTTTCAGAGGGTAGATTTCTCAGTGCTGCTTTTTCCCCAGGTCTCCACGCCCTTGTGTGTTTCTTTTGCTTAAAGTTTGCCACCTGCAGCCAGCCTCTCTTGCCCATCTTCCTCAGTTTCAGAGGGTAGATATTTCAGGGTTGCTTTTTCCCCAGGTCTCCACGCCTTTGGGTTTTGTTTTTGCTTAACGATTGCCACCTGAGCTAGCCTCTGTTGCCCATCTTCCTCAATTTCAGAGGGTTGATATTTCAGGGTTGCTTTTTCCAAAGGTCTCCACGCCCTTGTGTGTTTCTTTTGCTTAACGATTTCCACCTGAGGTAGCATCTGTTGCCCATCCTCATCAATTTCAGAAGGTAGATTTCTCAGTGCTGCTTTTCCCCCAGGTCTCCACGCCCTTGTGTGTTTGTTTTGCTTAAAGTTGCCACCTGAGCCAGCCTCTCTTGCCCATCTTCCACAGTTTCAGACGGTAGATATTTCAGGGTTGCTTTTTCCCCAGGTCTCCACGCCTTTGGGTTTTGTTTTTGCTTAAGGATTGCCACCTGAGGTAGCCTCTGTTGCCCATCTTCCTCAGTTTCAGAGGGTGGATTTCTCCGTGTTGCTTTTTCCCCAGGTCTCCAAGCCCTTGTGTGTTTCTTTTGCTTAACGATTGCCACCTGACCTAGCCTCTGTTGCCCATCCTCGTCAGTTTCAGAGGGTAGATTTCCCCGTGTTGCTTTTTCCCCAGGTCTCCATGCCCTTGTGTGTTTCTTTTGCTTAACGTTTGCCACCTGAAGCCAGCCTCTCTTGCCCATCTTCCTCAGTTTCAGAGGGTAGATATTTCAGGGTTGCTGTTTCCCCAGGTCTCCACGCCCTTTTGTGTTTCTTTTGCTTAACGATTGCCACCTGAAGCCAGCCTCTCTTGCCCATCTTCCTCAGTTTCAGAGGGTGGATTTCTCCGTGTTGCTTTTTCCCCAGGTCTCCACGCCCTTGTGTGTTTCTTTTGCTTGAAGATTGCCACCTGAGCTAGCCTCTGTTGCCCATCTTCGTCCGTTTCAGAGGGTGGATTTCTCAGTGTTGCCTTTTCGCCAGCTCCCCACGCCCTTGTGTGTTTCTTTTGCTTAAAGATTGTCACCTGAGCTAGGCACTGTTGCCCTGCTTCCTCAGTTTCAGAGGGTACCTTTTTCAGGGTAGCTTTTTGACCTGGTCTCCTCGCCATTGTATTTTTCTATTTCAATTTTTTTGCATAAAGATTGGCACCTGAGCTAGCCTCTGTTGCCCATCTTCTTCGGTTTCAGAGGGTAGATTTCTCAGTGTTTCTTTTTCGCCAGCTCTCCACGCCCTTGCGTCTTTTTTTTTTTCTGATTAAAGGTTGCAACCTGAGCTAGCTTCTTTTGCCCATGTTCGTCATTTTCAGAGGGTGGATTTCTCCGTGTTGCTTTTTCCCCAGGTCTCCACGCCCTTGTGTGTTTCTTTTGCTTAACGATTGCCACCTGAGGTAGCCTCTGTTGCCCATCCTCGTCAGTTTCAGAGGGTAGATTTCTCAGTGCTGCTTTTTCCCCAGGTCTCCACGCCCTTGTGTGTTTCTTTTGCTTAAAGTTTGCCACCTGAAGCCAGCCTCTCTTGCCCATCTTCCTCAGTTTCAGAGGGTAGATATTTCAGGGTTGCTTTTTCCCCAGGTCTCCACGCCTTTGGGTTTTGTTTTTGCTTAACGATTGCCACCTGAGCTAGCCTCTGTTGCCCATCTTCCTCAATTTCAGAGGGTTGATATTTCAGGGTTGCTTTTTCCAAAGGTCTCCACGCCCTTGTGTGTTTCTTTTGCTTAACGATTTCCACCTGAGGTAGCATCTGTTGCCCATCCTCATCAGTTTCAGAAGGTAGATTTCTCAGTGCTGCTTTTCCCCCAGGTCTCCACGCCCTTGTGTGTTTGTTTTGCTTAAAGTTTGCCACCTGAAGCCAGCCTCTCTTGCCCATCTTCCTCAGTTTCAGAGGGTAGATATTTCAGGGTTGCTTTTTCCCCAGGTCTCCAGGCCTTTGGGTTTTGTTTTTGCTTAACGATTGCCACCTGAGCTAGCCTCTGTTGCCCATCTTCCTCAATTTCAGAGGGTTGATATTTCAGGGTTGCTTTTTCCACAGGTCTCCAAGCCCTTGTGTGTTTCTTTTGCTTAACGATTGCCACCTGACCTAGCCTCTGTTGCCCATCCTCGTCAGTTTCAGAGGGTAGATTTCCCCGTGTTGCTTTTTCCCCAGGTCTCCACGCCCTTGTGTGTTTCTTTTGCTTAACGTTTGCCACCTGAAGCCAGCCTCTCTTGCCCATCTTCCTCAGTTTCAGAGGGTAGATATTTCAGGGTTGCTGTTTCCCCAGGTCTCCACGCCCTTTTGTGTTTCTTTTGCTTAACGATTGCCACCTGAAGCCAGCCTCTCTTGCCCATCTTCCTCAGTTTCAGAGGGTGGATTTCTCCGTGTTGCTTTTTCCCCAGGTCTCCACGCCCTTGTGTGTTTCTTTCGCTTGAAGATTGCCACCTGAGCTAGCCTCTGTTGCCCATCTTCGTCCGTTTCAGAGGGTGGATTTCTCAGTGTTGCCTTTTCGCCAGCTCCCCACGCCCTTGTGTGTTTCTTTTGCTTAAAGATTGTCACCTGAGCTAGGCACTGTTGCCCTGCTTCCTCCGTTTCAGAGAGTACCTTTTTCAGGGTAGCTTTTTGACCGGGTCTCCTCGCCATTGTATTTTTCTATTTCACTTTTTTTGCATAAAGATTGGCACCTGAGCTAGCCTCTGTTGCCCATCTTCTTCGGTTTCAGAGGGTAGATTTCTCAGTGTTTCTTTTTCGCCAGCTCTCCACGCCCTTGCGTCTTTTTTTTTTCTGCTTAAAGGTTGCAACCTGAGCTAGCTTCTTTTGCCAATGTTCGTCATTTTCAGAGGGTGGATTTCTCCGTGTTGCTTTTTCCCCAGGTCTCCACGCCCTTGTGTGTTTCTTTTGCTTAACGTTTGCCACCTGAAGCCAGCCTCTCTTGCCCATCTTCCTCAGTTTCAGAGGGTAGATATTTCAGGGTTGCTGTTTCCCCAGGTCTCCACGCCCTTTTGTGTTTCTTTGGCTTAACGATTGCCACCTGAAGCCAGCCTCTCTTGCCCATCTTCCTCAGTTTCAGAGGGTGGATTTCTCCGTGTTGCTTTTTCCCCAGGTCTCCACGCCCTTGTGTGTTTCTTTTGCTTAACGATTGCCACCTGAGCTAGCCTCTGTTGCCCATCTTCTTCCGTTTCAGAGGGTGGATTTCTCAGTGTTGCCTTTTCGCCAGCTCCCCACGCCCTTGTGTGTTTCTTTTGCTTAAAGATTGTCACCTGAGCTAGGCACTGTTGCCCTGCTTCCTCAGTTTCAGAGGGTACCTTTTTCAGGGTAGCTTTTTGACCTGGTCTCCTCGCCATTGTATTTTTCTATTTCACTTTTTTTGCATAAAGATTGCCACCTGAGCTAGCCTCTGTTGCCCATCTTCTTCGGTTTCAGAGGGTAGATTTCTCAGTGTTTCTTTTTCACCAGCTCTCCACGCCCTTGCGTCTTTTTTTTTTTCTGATTAAAGGTTGCAACCTGAGCTAGCTTCTTTTGCCCATGTTCGTCATTTTCAGAGGCTTGATTTCTCCGTGTTGCTTTTTCCCCAGGTCTCCACGCCCTTGTGTGTTTCTTTTGCTTAAAGTTTGCCACCTGAAGCCAGCCTCTCTTGCCCATCTTCCTCAGTTTCAGAGGGTAGATATTTCAGGGTTGCTTTTTCCCCAGGTCTCCACGCCTTTGGGTTTTGTTTTTGCTTAACGATTGCTACCTGAGGTAGTCTCTGTTGCCCATCTTCCTTAGTTTCAGAGGGTGGATTTCTCCGTGTTGCTTTTTCCCCAGGTCTCCACGCCCTTGTGTGTTTCTTTTGCTTAACGATTGCCACCTGAGGTAGCCTCTGTTGCCCATCCTCGTCAGTTTCAGAGGGTAGATTTCTCAGTGCTGCTTTTTCCCCAGGTCTCCACGCCCTTGTGTGTTTCTTTTGCTTAAAGTTTGCCACCTGCAGCCAGCCTCTCTTGCCCATCTTCCTCAGTTTCAGAGGGTAGATATTTCAGGGTTGCTTTTTCCCCAGGTCTCCACGCCTTTGGGTTTTGTTTTTGCTTAACGATTGCCACCTGAGCTAGCCTCTGTTGCCCATCTTCCTCAATTTCAGAGGGTTGATATTTCAGGGTTGCTTTTTCCAAAGGTCTCCACGCCCTTGTGTGTTTCTTTTGCTTAACGATTTCCACCTGAGGTAGCATCTGTTGCCCATCCTCATCAATTTCAGAAGGTAGATTTCTCAGTGCTGCTTTTCCCCCAGGTCTCCACGCCCTTGTGTGTTTCTTTTGCTTAAAGTTGCCACCTGAGCCAGCCTCTCTTGCCCATCTTCCACAGTTTCAGACGGTAGATATTTCAGGGTTGCTTTTTCCCCAGGTCTCCACGCCTTTGGGTTTTGTTTTTGCTTAAGGATTGCCACCTGAGGTAGCCTCTGTTGCCCATCTTCCTCAGTTTCAGAGGGTGGATTTCTCCGTGTTGCTTTTTCCCCAGGTCTCCAAGCCCTTGTGTGTTTCTTTTGCTTAACGATTGCCACCTGACCTAGCCTCTGTTGCCCATCCTCGTCAGTTTCAGAGGGTAGATTTCCCCGTGTTGCTTTTTCCCCAGGTCTCCATGCCCTTGTGTGTTTCTTTTGCTTAACGTTTGCCACCTGAAGCCAGCCTCTCTTGCCCATCTTCCTCAGTTTCAGAGGGTAGATATTTCAGGGTTGCTGTTTCCCCAGGTCTCCACGCCCTTTTGTGTTTCTTTTGCTTAACGATTGCCACCTGAAGCCAGCCTCTCTTGCCCATCTTCCTCAGTTTCAGAGGGTGGATTTCTCCGTGTTGCTTTTTCCCCAGGTCTCCACGCCCTTGTGTGTTTCTTTTGCTTGAAGATTGCCACCTGAGCTAGCCTCTGTTGCCCATCTTCGTCCGTTTCAGAGGGTGGATTTCTCAGTGTTGCCTTTTCGCCAGCTCCCCACGCCCTTGTGTGTTTCTTTTGCTTAAAGATTGTCACCTGAGCTAGGCACTGTTGCCCTGCTTCCTCAGTTTCAGAGGGTACCTTTTTCAGGGTAGCTTTTTGACCTGGTCTCCTCGCCATTGTATTTTTCTATTTCAATTTTTTTGCATAAAGATTGGCACCTGAGCTAGCCTCTGTTGCCCATCTTCTTCGGTTTCAGAGGGTAGATTTCTCAGTGTTTCTTTTTCGCCAGCTCTCCACGCCCTTGCGTCTTTTTTTTTTTCTGATTAAAGGTTGCAACCTGAGCTAGCTTCTTTTGCCCATGTTCGTCATTTTCAGAGGGTGGATTTCTCCGTGTTGCTTTTTCCCCAGGTCTCCACGCCCTTGTGTGTTTCTTTTGCTTAACGATTGCCACCTGAGGTAGCCTCTGTTGCCCATCCTCGTCAGTTTCAGAGGGTAGATTTCTCAGTGCTGCTTTTTCCCCAGGTCTCCACGCCCTTGTGTGTTTCTTTTGCTTAAAGTTTGCCACCTGAAGCCAGCCTCTCTTGCCCATCTTCCTCAGTTTCAGAGGGTAGATATTTCAGGGTTGCTTTTTCCCCAGGTCTCCACGCCTTTGGGTTTTGTTTTTGCTTAACGATTGCCACCTGAGCTAGCCTCTGTTGCCCATCTTCCTCAATTTCAGAGGGTTGATATTTCAGGGTTGCTTTTTCCAAAGGTCTCCACGCCCTTGTGTGTTTCTTTTGCTTAACGATTTCCACCTGAGGTAGCATCTGTTGCCCATCCTCATCAGTTTCAGAAGGTAGATTTCTCAGTGCTGCTTTTCCCCCAGGTCTCCACGCCCTTGTGTGTTTGTTTTGCTTAAAGTTTGCCACCTGAAGCCAGCCTCTCTTGCCCATCTTCCTCAGTTTCAGAGGGTAGATATTTCAGGGTTGCTTTTTCCCCAGGTCTCCACGCCTTTGGGTTTTGTTTTTGCTTAACGATTGCCACCTGAGCTAGCCTCTGTTGCCCATCTTCCTCAATTTCAGAGGGTTGATATTTCAGGGTTGCTTTTTCCAAAGGTCTCCACGCCCTTGTGTGTTTCTTTTGCTTAACGATTTCCACCTGAGGTAGCATCTGTTGCCCATCCTCATCAGTTTCAGAAGGTAGATTTCTCAGTGCTGCTTTTCCCCCAGGTCTCCACGCCCTTGTGTGTTTGTTTTGCTTAAAGTTTGCCACCTGAGCCAGCCTCTCTTGCCCATCTTCCACAGTTTCAGACGGTAGATATTTCAGGGTTGCTTTTTCCCCAGGTCTCCACGCCTTTGGGTTTTGTTTTTGCCTAAGGATTGCCACCTGAGGTAGCCTCTGTTGCCCATCTTCCTCAGTTTCAGAGGGTGGATTTCTCCGTGTTGCTTTTTCCACAGGTCTCCAAGCCCTTGTGTGTTTCTTTTGCTTAACGATTGCCACCTGACCTAGCCTCTGTTGCCCATCCTGGTCAGTTTCAGAGGGTAGATTTCCCCGTGTTGCTTTTTCCCCAGGTCTCCACGCCCTTGTGTGTTTCTTTTGCTTAACGTTTGCCACCTGAAGCCAGCCTCTCTTGCCCATCTTCCTCAGTTTCAGAGGGTAGATATTTCAGGGTTGCTGTTTCCCCAGGTCTCCACGCCCTTTTGTGTTTCTTTTGCTTAACGATTGCCACCTGAAGCCAGCCTCTCTTGCCCATCTTCCTCAGTTTCAGAGGGTGGATTTCTCCGTGTTGATTTTTCCCCAGGTCTCCACGCCCTTGTGTGTTTCTTTTGCTTGAAGATTGCCACCTGAGCTAGCCTCTGTTGCCCATCTTCGTCCGTTTCAGAGGGTGGATTTCTCAGTGTTGCCTTTTCGCCAGCTCCCCACGCCCTTGTGTGTTTCTTTTGCTTAAAGATTGTCACCTGAGCTAGGCACTGTTGCCCTGCTTCCTCAGTTTCAGAGGGTACCTTTTTCAGGGTAGCTTTTTGACCGGGTCTCCTCGCCATTGTATTTTTCTGTTTCACTTTTTTTGCATAAAGATTGGCACCTGAGCTAGCCTCTGTTGCCCATCTTCTTCGGTTTCAGAGGGTAGATTTCTCAGTGTTTCTTTTTCGCCAGCTCTGCACGCCCTTGCGTCTTTTTTTTTTCTGCTTAAAGGTTGCAACCTGAGCTAGCTTCTTTTGCCAATGTTCGTCAGTTTCAGAGGGTGGATTTCTCCGTGTTGCTTTTTCCCCAGGTCTCCACGCCTTTGGGTTTTGTTTTTGCTTAAGGATTGCCACCTGAGGTAGCCTCTGTTGCCCATCTTCCTCAGTTTCAGAGGGTGGATTTCTCCGTGTTGCTTTTTCCCCAGGTCTCCAAGCCCTTGTGTGTTTCTTTTGCTTAACGATTGCCACCTGACCTAGCCTCTGTTGCCCATCTTCCTCAGTTTCAGAGGGTGGATTTCTCCGTGTTGCTTTTTCCCCAGGTCTCCACGCCCTTGTGTGTTTCTTTTGCTTAACGTTTGCCACCTGAAGCCAGCCTCTCTTGCCCATCTTCCTCAGTTTCAGAGGGTAGATATTTCAGGGTTGCTGTTTCCCCAGGTCTCCACGCCCTTTTGTGTTTCTTTTGCTTAACGATTGCCACCTGAAGCCAGCCTCTCTTGCCCATCTTCCTCAGTTTCAGAGGGTGGTTTTCTCCGTGTTGCTTTTTCCCCAGGTCTCCACGCCCTTGTGTGTTTCTTTTGCTTGAAGATTGCCACCTGAGCTAGCCTCTGTTGCCCATCTTCGTCCGTTTCAGAGGGTGGATTTCTCAGTGTTGCCTTTTCGCCAGCTCCCCACGCCCTTGTGTGTTTCTTTTGCTTAAAGATTGTCACCTGAGCTAGGCACTGTTGCCCTGCTTCCTCAGTTTCAGAGGGTACCTTTTTCAGGGTAGCTTTTTGACCTGGTCTCCTCGCCATTGTATTTTTCTATTTCACTTTTTTTGCATAAAGATTGGCACCTGAGCTAGCCTCTGTTGCCCATCTTCTTCGGTTTCAGAGGGTAGATTTCTCAGTGTTTCTTTTTCGCCAGCTCTCCACGCCCTTGCGTCTTTTTTTTTTTCTGATTAAAGGTTGCAACCTGAGCTAGCTTCTTTTGCCCATGTTCGTCATTTTCAGAGGGTGGATTTCACCGTGTTGCTTTTTCCCAAGGTCTCCACGCCCTTGTGTGTTTCTTTTGCTTAACGATTGCCACCTGAGGTGGCCTCTGTTGCCCATCCTCATCAGTTTCATAAGGTAGATATCTCAGTGCTGCTTTTCCCCCAGGTCTCCACGCCCTTGTGTGTTTCTTTTGCTTAAAGTTTGCCACCTGAAGCCAGCCTCTCTTGCCCATCTTCCTCAGTTTCAGAGGGTAGATATTTCAGGGTTGCTTTTTCCCCAGGTCTCCACGCCTTTGGGTTTTGTTTTTGCTTAACGATTGCCACCTGAGCTAGCCTCTGTTGCCCATCTTCCTCAATTTCAGAGGGTTGATATTTCAGGGTTGCTTTTTCCAAAGGTCTCCACGCCCTTGTGTGTTTCTTTTGCTTAACGATTTCCACCTGAGGTAGCATCTGTTGCCCATCCTCATCAGTTTCAGAAGGTAGATTTCTCAGTGCTGCTTTTCCCCCAGGTCTCCACGCCCTTGTGTGTTTGTTTTGCTTAAAGTTTGCCACCTGAGCCAGCCTCTCTTGCCCATCTTCCACAGTTTCAGACGGTAGATATTTCAGGGTTGCTTTTTCCCCAGGTCTCCACGCCTTTGGGTTTTGTTTTTGCTTAAGGATTGCCACCTGAGGTAGCCTCTGTTGCCCATCTTCCTCAGTTTCAGAGGGTGGATTTCTCCGTGTTGCTTTTTCCACAGGTCTCCAAGCCCTTGTGTGTTTCTTTTGCTTAACGATTGCCACCTGACCTAGCCTCTGTTGCCCATCCTGGTCAGTTTCAGAGGGTAGATATCCCCGTGTTGCTTTTTCCCCAGGTCTCCACGCCCTTGTGTGTTTCTTTTGCTTAACGTTTGCCACCTGAAGCCAGCCTCTCTTGCCCATCTTCCTCAGTTTCAGAGGGTAGATATTTCAGGGTTGCTGTTTCCCCAGGTCTCCACGCCCTTTTGTGTTTCTTTTGCTTAACGATTGCCACCTGAAGCCAGCCTCTCTTGCCCATCTTCCTCAGTTTCAGAGGGTGGTTTTCTCCGTGTTGCTTTTTCCCCAGGTCTCCACGCCCTTGTGTGTTTCTTTTGCTTGAAGATTGCCACCTGAGCTAGCCTCTGTTGCCCATCTTCGTCCGTTTCAGAGGGTGGATTTCTCAGTGTTGCCTTTTCGCCAGCTCCCCACGCCCTTGTGTGTTTCTTTTGCTTAAAGATTGTCACCTGAGCTAGGCACTGTTGCCCTGCTTCCTCAGTTTCAGAGGGTACCTTTTTCCGGGTAGCTTTTTGACCGGGTCTCCTCGCCATTGTATTATTCTGTTTCACTTTTTTTGCATAAAGATTGGCACCTGAGCTAGCCTCTGTTGCCCATCTTCTTCGGTTTCAGAGGGTAGATTTCTCAGTGTTTCTTTTTCGCCAGCTCTCCACGCCCTTGCGTCTTTTTTTTTTCTGCTTAAAGGTTGCAACCTGAGCTAGCTTCTTTTGCCAATGTTCGTCAGTTTCAGAGGGTGGATTTCCCCGTGTTGCTTTTTCCCCAGGTCTCCACGCCCTTGTGTGTTTCTTTTGCTTAACGTTTGCCACCTGAAGCCAGCCTCTCTTGCCCATCTTCCTCAGTTTCAGAGGGTAGATATTTCAGGGTTGCTGTTTCCCCAGGTCTCCACGCCCTTTTGTGTTTCTTTGGCTTAACGATTGCCACCTGAAGCCAGCCTCTCTTGCCCATCTTCCTCAGTTTCAGAGGGTGGATTTCTCCGTGTTGCTTTTTCCCCAGGTCTCCACGCCCTTGTGTGTTTCTTTTGCTTAACGATTGCCACCTGAGCTAGCCTCTGTTGCCCATCTTCGTCCGTTTCAGAGGGTGGATTTCTCAGTGTTGCCTTTTCGCCAGCTCCCCACGCCCTTGTGTGTTTCTTTTGCTTAAAGATTGTCACCTGAGCTAGGCACTGTTGCCCTGCTTCCTCAGTTTCAGAGGGTACCTTTTTCAGGGTAGCTTTTTGACCTGGTCTCCTCGCCATTGTATTTTTCTATTTCACTTTTTTTGCATAAAGATTGCCACCTGAGCTAGCCTCTGTTGCCCATCTTCTTCGGTTTCAGAGGGTAGATTTCTCAGTCTTTCTTTTTCACCAGCTCTCCACGCCCTTGCGTCATTTTTTTTTCTGATTAAAGGTTGCAACCTGAGCTAGCTTCTTTTGCCCATGTTCGTCATTTTCAGAGGCTTGATTTCTCCGTGTTGCTTTTTCCCCAGGTCTCCACGCCCTTGTGTGTTTCTTTTGCTTAAAGTTTGCCACCTGAAGCCAGCCTCTCTTGCCCATCTTCCTCAGTTTCAGAGGGTAGATATTTCAGGGTTGCTTTTTCCCCAGGTCTCCACGCCTTTGGGTTTTGTTTTTGCTTAACGATTGCCACATGAGGTAGCCTCTGTTGCCCATCTTCCTTAGTTTCAGAGGGTGGATTTCTCCGTGTTGCTTTTTCCCCAGGTCTCCACGCCCTTGTGTGTTTCTTTTGCTTAACGATTGCCACCTGAGGTGCCTCTGTTGCCCATCCTCGTCAGTTTCAGAGGGTAGATTTCTCAGTGCTGCTTTTCCCCAGGTCTTCACGCCCTTGTGTGTTTCTTTTGCTTAAAGTTTGCCACCTGAAGCCAGCCTCTCTTGCCCATCTTCCTCAGTTTCAGAGGGTAGATATTTCAGGGTTGCTTTTTCCCCAGGTCTCCACGCCCTTGTGTGTTTCTTTTGCTTAAAGATTGCCACCTGAGCTAGCCTCTGTTGCCCATCTTCCTCAATTTCAGAGGGTTGATATTTCAGGGTTGCTTTTTCCAAAGGTCTCCACGCCCTTGTGTGTTTCTTTTGCTTAACGATTTCAACCTGAGGTAGCATCTGTTGCCCATCCTCATCAGTTTCAGAAGGTAGATTTCTCAGTGCTGCTTTTCCCCCAGGTCTCCACGCCCTTGTGTGTTTGTTTTGCTTAAAGTTTGCCACCTGAGCCAGCCTCTCTTGCCCATCTTCCACAGTTTCAGACGGTAGATATTTCAGGGTTGCTTTTTCCCCAGGTCTCCACGCCTTTGGGTTTTGTTTTTGCTTAAGGATTGCCACCTGAGGTAGCCTCTGTTGCCCATCTTCCTCAGTTTCAGAGGGTGGATTTCTCCGTGTTGCTTTTTCCCCAGGTCTCCACGCCCTTGTGTGTTTCTTTTGCTTAACGATTGCCACCTGAGGTAGCCTCTGTTGCCCATCCTCGTCAGTTTCAGAGGGTAGAATTCTCAGTGCTGCTTTTTCCCCAGGTCTCCACGCCCTTGTGTGTTTCTTTTGCTTAAAGTTTGCCACCTGAAGCCAGCCTCTCTTGCCCATCTTCCTCAGTTTCAGATGGTAGATATTTCAGGGTTGCTTTTTAGCCAGGTCTCCACGCCTTGGGTTTTGTTTTTGCTTAACGATTGCCACCTGAGCTAGCCTCTGATGCCCATGTTCCTCAATTTCAGAGGGTTGATATTTCAGGGTTGCTTTTTCCATAGGTCTCCACGCCCTTGTGTGTTTCTTTTGCTTAACGATTTCCACCTGAGGTAGCATCTGTTGCCCATCCTCATCTGTTTCAGAAGGTAGATTTCTCAGTGCTGCTTTTTCCCCAGGTCTCCACGCCCTTGTGTGTTTCTTTTGCTTAAAGTTTGCCACCTGAAGCCAGCCTCTCTTGCCCATCTTCCTCAGTTTCAGAGGGTAGATATTTCAGGGTTGCTTTTTCCCCAGGTCTCCACGCCTTTGTGTTTTGTTTTTGCTTAACGTATGCCACCTGAGGTAACCTCTGTTGCCCATCATCCTCAGTTTCAGAGGGTGCATTTCTCCGTGTTGCTTTTTCCACAGATCTCCACGCCCTTCTGTGTTTCTTTTGCTTGACGATTGCCACCTGAGGTAGCCTCTGTTGCTCATCCTCGTCAGTTTCAGAGGGTAGATTTCTCAGTGCTGCTTTTTCCCCAGGTCTCCACGCCCTTGTGTGTTTCTTTTGTATAAAGTTTGCAACCTGAAGCCAGTCTCTCTTGCCCATCTTCCTCAGTTTCAGAGGGTAGATATTTCAGGGTTGCTTTTTCCCCAGGTCTCCACGCCTTTGTGTTTTGTTTTTGCTTAACGATTGCCACCTGAGGTAGCCTCTGTTGCCCATCTTCCTCAGTTTCAGAGGGTGGATTTCTACCTGTTGCTTTTTCCCCAGGTCTCCACGCCCTTGTGTGTTGCTTTTGCTTAAACTTTGCCACCTGAAGCCAGACTCTCTTGCCCATCTTCCTCAGTTTCAGATGGTAGATATTTCAGGGTTGCTTTTTCTCCAGGTCTCCACGCCTTTGGGTTTTGTTTTTGCTTAAGGATTGCCACCTGAGGTAGCCTCTGTTGCCCATCTTCCTCAGTTTCAGAGGGTGGATTTCTCCGTGTTGCTTTTTCCCCAGGTCTCCACGCCCTTGTGTGTTTCTTTTGCTTAACGATTGCCACCTGTTGTAGCCTCTGTTGCCCATCCTCGTCAGTTTCAGAGGGTTGATTTCTCAGTGCTGCTTTTTCCCCAGGTCTCCACGCCCTTGTGTGTTTCTTTTGCTTAAAGTTTGCCACCTGAAGCCAGCCTCTCTTGCCCATCTTCCTCAGTTTCAGATGGTAGATATTTCAGGGTTGCTTTTTCCCCAGGTCTCCACGCCTTGGGTTTTGTTTTTGCTTAACGATTGCCACCTGAGCTAGCCTCTGATGCCCATGTTCCTCAATTTCAGAGGGTTGATATTTCAGGGTTGCTTTTTCCATAGGTCTCCACGCCCTTGTGTGTTTCTTTTGCTTAACGATTTCCACCTGAGGTAGCATCTGTTGCCCATCCTCATCTGTTTCAGAAGGTAGATTTCTCAGTGCTGCTTTTCCCCCAGGTCTCCACGCCCTTGTGTGTTTGTTTTGCTTAAAGTTTGCCACCTGAGCCAGCCTCTCTTGCCCATCTTCCACAGTTTCAGACGGTAGATATTTCAGGGTTGCTTTTTCCCCAGGTCTCCACGCCTTTGTGTTTTGCTTTTGCTTAAGGATTGCCACCTGAGGTAACCTCTGTTGCCCATCATCCTCAGTTTCAGAGGGTGCATTTCTCCGTGTTGCTTTTTCCACAGGTCTCCACGCCCTTCTGTGTTTCTTTTGCTTGACGATTGCCACCTGAGGTAGCCTCTGTTGCTCATCCTCGTCAGTTTCAGAGGGTAGATTTCTCAGTGCTGCTTTTTCCACAGGTCTCCACGCCCTTGTATGTTTCTTTTGTTTAAAGTTTGCAACCTGAAGCCAGCCTCTCATGCCCATCTTCCTCAGTTTCAGAGGGTAGATATTTCAGGGTTGCTTTTTCCCCAGGTCTCCACGCCTTTGGGTTTTGTTTTTGCTTAACGATTGCCACCTGAGCTAGCCTCTGTTGCCCATCTTCCTCAATTTCAGAGGGTTGATATTTCAGGGTTGCTTTTTCCAAAGGTCTCCACGCCCTTGTGTGTTTCTTTTGCTTAACGATTTCAACCTGAGGTAGCATCTGTTGCCCATCCTCATCAGTTTCAGAAGGTAGATTTCTCAGTGCTGCTTTTCCCCCAGGTCTCCACGCCCTTGTGTGTTTGTTTTGCTTAAAGTTTGCCACCTGAGCCAGCCTCTCTTGCCCATCTTCCACAGTTTCAGACGGTAGATATTTCAGGGTTGCTTTTTCCCCAGGTCTCCACGCCTTTGGGTTTTGTTTTTGCTTAAGGATTGCCACCTGAGGTAGCCTCTGTTGCCCATCTTCCTCAGTTTCAGAGGGTGGATTTCTCCGTGTTGCTTTTTCCCCAGGTCTCCACGCCCTTGTGTGTTTCTTTTGCTTAACGATTGCCACCTGAGGTAGCCTCTGTTGCCCATCCTCGTCAGTTTCAGAGGGTAGATTTCTCAGTGCTGCTTTTTCCCCAGGTCTCCACGCCCTTGTGTGTTTCTTTTGCTTAAAGTTTGCCACCTGAAGCCAGCCTCTCTTGCCCATCTTCCTCAGTTTCAGATGGTAGATATTTCAGGGTTGCTTTTTAGCCAGGTCTCCACGCCTTGGGTTTTGTTTTTGCTTAACGATTGCCACCTGAGCTAGCCTCTGATGCCCATGTTCCTCAATTTCAGAGGGTTGATATTTCAGGGTTGCTTTTTCCATAGGTCTCCAGGCCCTTGTGTGTTTCTTCTGCTTAACGATTTCCACCTGAGGTAGCCTCTGTTGCCCATCCTCGTCAGTTTCAGAGGGTAGATTTCTCAGTGCTGCTTTTTCCCCAGGTCTCCACGCCCTTGTGTGTTTCTTTTGCTTAAAGTTTGCCACCTGAAGCCAGCCTCTCTTGCCCATCTTCCTCAGTTTCAGATGGTAGATATTTCAGGGTTGCTTTTTCCCCAGGTCTCCACGCCTTTGTGTTTTGTTTTTGCTTAACGATTGCCACCTGAGGTAGCCTCTGTTGCCCATCTTCCTCAGTTTCAGAGGGTGGATTTCTACCTGTTGCTTTTTCCCCAGGTCTCCACGCCCTTGTGTGTTGCTTTTGCTTAAACTTTGCCACCTGAAGCCAGACTCTCTTGCCCATCTTCCTCAGTTTCAGATGGTAGATATTTCAGGGTTGCTTTTTCCCCAGGTCTCCACGCCTTTGGGTTTTGTTTTTGCTTAACGATTGCCACCTGGGCTAGCCTCTCTTGCCCATCTTCCTCAGTTTCAGAGGGTGGATTTCTCCGTGTTGCTTTTTCCCCAGGTCTCCACGCCCTTGTGTGTTTCTTTTGCTTAACGTTTGCCACCTGAAGCCAGCCTCTCTTGCCCATCTTCCTCAGTTTCAGAGGGTAGATATTTCAGGGTTGCTGTTACCCCAGGTCTCCACGCCCTTTTGTGTTTCTTTTGCTTAACGATTGCCACCTGAAGCCAGCCTCTCTTGCCCATCTTCCTCAGTTTCAGAGGGTGGATTTCTCCGTGTTGCTTTTTCCCCAGGTCTCCACGCCCTTGTGTGTTTCTTTTGCTTAAAGATTGCCACCTGAGCTAGCCTCTGTTGCCCATCTTCGTCCGTTTCAGAGGGTGGATTTCTCAGTGTTGCCTTTTCGCCAGCTCCCCACGCCCTTGTGTGTTTCTTTTGCTTAAAGATTGTCACCTGAGCTAGGAACTGTTGCCCTGCTTCCTCAGTTTCAGAGGGTACCTTTTTCAGGGTAGCTTTTTGACCTGGTCTCCTCGCCATTGTATTTTACTATTTCACTTTTTTTGCATAAAGATTGCCACCTGAGCTAGCCTCTGTTGCCCATCTTCTTCGGTTTCAGAGGGTAGATTTCTCAGTGTTTCTTTTTCGCCAGCTCTCCACGCCCTTGCGTCTTTTTTTTTTTCTGATTAAAGGTTGCAACCTGAGCTAGCTTCTTTTGCCCATGTTCATCATTTTCAGAGGGTTGATTTCTCCGTGTTGCTTTTTCCCCAGGTCTCCACGCCCTTGTGTGTTTCTTTTGCTTAAAGTTTGCCACCTGAAGCCAGCCTCTCTTGCCCATCTTCCTCAGTTTCAGAGGTTAGATATTTCAGGGTTGCTTTTTCCCCAGGTCTCCACGCCTTTGGGTTTTGTTTTTGCTTAACGATTGCCACCTGAGGTAGCCTCTGTTGCCCATCTTCCTTAGTTTCACAGGGTGGATTTCTCCGTGTTGCTTTTTCCCCAGGTCTCCACGCCCTTGTGTGTTTCTTTTGCTTAACGATTGCCACCTGAGGTAGCCTCTGTTGCCCATCCTCGTCAGTTTCAGAGGGTAGATTTCTCAGTGCTGCTTTTTCCCCAGGTCTCCACGCCCTTGTGTGTTTCTTTTGCTTAAAGTTTGCCACCTGAAGCCAGCATCTCTTGCCCATCTTCCTCAGTTTCAGAGGGTAGATATTTCAGGGTTGCTTTTTCCCCAGGTCTCCACGCCTTTGGGTTTTGTTTTTGCTTAACGATTGCCACCTGAGCTAGCCTCTGTTGCCCATCTTCCTCATTTTCAGAGGGTTGATATTTCAGGGTTGCTTTTTCCAAAGGTCTCCACGCCCTTGTGTGTTTCTTTTGCTTAACGATTTCCACCTGAGGTAGCATCTGTTGCCCATCCTCATCAGTTTCAGAAGGTAGATTTCTCAGTGCTGCTTTTCCCCAGGTCTCCACGCCCTTGTGTGTTTCTTTTGTTTAACGTTTGCAACCTGAAGCCAGCCTCTCTTGCCCATCTTCCTCAGTTTCAGAGGGTAGATATTTCAGGGTTGCTTTTTCCCCAGGTCTCCACGCCTTTGGGTTTTGTTTTTGCTTAACGATTGCCACCTGAGGTAGCCTCTGTTGCCCATCTTCCTCAGTTTCAGAGGGTGGATTTCTACCTGTTGCTTTTTCCCCAGGTCTCCACGCCCTTGTGTGTTGCTTTTGCTTAAACTTTGCCACCTGAAGCCAGACTCTGTTGCCCATCTTCCTCAGTTTCAGAGGGTAGATATTTCAGGGTTGCTTTTTCCCCAGGTCTCCACGCCTTTGGGTTTTGTTTTTGCTTAACGATTGCCACCTGGGCTAGCCTCTCTTGCCCATCTTCCTCAGTTTCAGAGGGTGGATTTCTCCGTGTTGCTTTTTCCCCAGGTCTCCACGCCCTTGTGTGTTTCTTTTGCTTAAAGATTGCCACCTGAGCTAGCCTCTGTTGCCCATCTTCTTCGGTTTCAGAGGTTAGATTTCTCAGTGTTTCTTTTTCGCCAGCTCTCCACGCCCTTGCGTCTTTTTTTTTTTGCTGCTTAAAGGTTGCAACCTGAGCTAGCTTCTTTTCCCATGTTCGTCAGTTTCAGAGGGTGGATTTCTCCGTGGTGCTTTTTCCGCAGGTCTCCACGCCCTTGTGTGTTTCTTTTGCTCTATGATTGCCACCTGAGGTAGCCTCTGTTGCCCATCCTCGTCAGTTTCAGAGGGTAGATTTCTCAGTGCTCCTTTTTCCCCAGGTCTCCACGCCCTTGTGTGTTTCTTTTGCTTAAAGTTTGCCACCTGAAGCCAGCCTCTCTTGCCCATCTTCCTCAGTTTCAGAGGGTAGATATTTCAGGGTTGCTTTTTCCCCAGGTCTCCACGACTTTGGGTTTTGTTTTTGCTTAACGATTGCCACCTGAGGTAGCCTCTCTTGCCCATCGTCCTGAGTTTCAGAGGGTGGATTTCTCCGTGTTGCTTTTTCCCCAGGTCTCCACGCCCTTGTGTATTTCTTTTGCTTAAAGATTGTCACCTGAGCTATTCACTGTTGCCCTGCTTCCTCAGTTTCAGAGGGTACCTTTTTCAGGGTTGCTTTTTCACCGGGTCTCCTCGCCATTGTATTTTTCTATTTTCTTTTTTTTGCTTAAAGATTGCCACCTGAGCTAGCCTCTGTTGCCCATCTTCTTCGGTTTCAGAGGGTGGATTTCTCCGTGTTGCTTTTTCCCCAGGTCTCCACGCCCTTGCGTGTTTCTTTTGCTTAACGATTGCCACCTGAGGTAGCCTCTGTTGCCCATCCTCGTCAGTTTCAGAGGGTTGATTTCTCAGTGCTGCTTTTTCCCCAGGTCTCCACGCCATTGCGTGTTTCTTTTGCTTAAAGTTTGCCACCTGAAGCCAGCTTCTCTTGCCCATCTTCCTCAGTTTCAGAGGGTAGATATTTCAGGGTTGCTTTTTCCCCAGGTCTCCACGCCTTTGGGTTTTGTTTTTGCTTAACGATTGCCACCTGAGTTAGCCTCTGTAGCCCTTGTTCCTCAGTTTCAGAGGGTGGATTTCTCCGTGTTGCTTTTTCGCCAGCTCCCCACGCCCTTGTGTGTTTCTTTTGCTTAAAGATTGTCACCTGAGCTAGGCACTGTTGCCCTGCTTCCTCAGTTTCAGAGGGTACCTTTTTCAGGGTTGCTTTTTGACCGGGTCTCCTCGCCATTGTATTTTTCTATTTTCTTTTTTTTGCTTAAAGATTGCCACCTGAGCTAGCCTCTGTTGCCCATCTTCCTCAGTTTCAGAGGGTGGATTTCTACCTGTTGCTTTTTCCCCAGGTCTCCACGCCCTTGTGTGTTGCTTTTGCTTAAACTTTGCCACCTGAAGCCAGACTATGTTGCCCATCTTCCTCAGTTTCAGAGGGTAGATATTTCAGGGTTGCTTTTTCCCCAGGTCTCCACGCCTTTGGGTTTTGTTTTTGCTTAACGATTGCCACCTGGGCTAGCCTCTCTTGCCCATCTTCCTCAGATTCAGAGGGTGGATTTCTCCGTGTTGCTTTTTCCCCAGGTCTCCACGCCCTTGTGTGTTTCTTTTGCTTAAAGATTGCCACCTGAGCTAGCCTCTGTTGCCCATCTTCTTCGGTTTCAGAGGGTAGATTTCTCAGTGTTTCTTTTTCGCCAGCTCTCCACGCCCTTGCGTCTTTTTTTTTTTTCTGCTTAAAGGTTGCAACCTGAGCTAGCTTCTTTTCCCATGTTCGTCAGTTTCAGAGGGTGGATTTCTCCGTGGTGCTTTTTCCGCAGGTCTCCACGCCCTTGTGTGTTTCTTTTGCTCTATGATTGCCACCTGAGGTAGCCTCTGTTGCCCATCCTCGTCAGTTTCAGAGGGTAGATTTCTCAGTGCTCCTTTTTCCCCAGGTCTCCACGCCCTTGTGTGTTTCTTTTGCTTAAAGTTTGCCACCTGAAGCCAGCCTCTCTTGCCCATCTTCCTCAGTTTCAGATTGTAGATATTTCAGGGTTGCTTTTTCCCCAGGTCTCCACGCCTTTGGGTTTTGTTTTTGCTTAACGATTGCCACCTGAGGTAGCCTCTCTTGCCCATCGTCCTGAGTTTCAGAGGGTGGATTTCTCCGTGTTGCTTTTTCCCCAGGTCTCCACGCCCTTGTGTATTTCTTTTGCTTAAAGATTGTCACCTGAGCTAGGCACTGTTGCCCTGCTTCCTCAGTTTCAGAGGGTACCTTTTTCAGGGTTGCTTTTTCACCGGGTCTCCTCGCCATTGTATTTTTCTATTTTCTTTTTTTTGCTTAAAGATTGCCACCTGAGCTAGCCTCTGTTGCCCATCTTCGTCGGTTTCAGAGGGTGGATTTCTCCGTGTTGCTTTTTCCCCAGGTCTCCACGCCCTTGCGTGTTTCTTTTGCTTAACGATTGCCACCTGAGGTAGCCTCTGTTGCCCATCCTCGTCAGTTTCAGAGGGTTGATTTCTCAGTGCTGCTTTTTCCCCAGGTCTCCACGCCATTGCGTGTTTCTTTTGCTTAAAGTTTGCCACCTGAAGCCAGCTTCTCTTGCCCATCTTCCTCAGTTTCAGAGGGTAGATATTTCAGGGTTGCTTTTTCCCCAGGTCTCCACGCCTTTGGGTTTTGTTTTTGCTTAACGATTGCCACCTGAGTTAGCCTCTGTAGCCCTTGTTCCTCAGTTTCAGAGGGTGGATTTCTCCGTGTTGCTTTTTCGCCAGCTCCCCACGCCCTTGTGTGTTTCTTTTGCTTAAAGATTGTCACCTGAGCTAGGCACTGTTGCCCTGCTTCCTCAGTTTCAGAGGGTACCTTTTTCAGGGTTGCTTTTTGACCGGGTCTCCTCGCCATTGTATTTTTCTATTTTCTTTTTTTTGCTTAAAGATTGCCACCTGAGCTAGCCTCTGTTGCCCATCTTCCTCAGTTTCAGAGGGTGGATTTCTACCTGTTGCTTTTTCCCCAGGTCTCCACGCCCTTGTGTGTTGCTTTTGCTTAAACTTTGCCACCTGAAGCCAGACTATGTTGCCCATCTTCCTCAGTTTCAGAGGGTAGATATTTCAGGGTTGCTTTTTCCCCAGGTCTCCACGCCTTTGGGTTTTGTTTTTGCTTAACGATTGCCACCTGGGCTAGCCTCTCTTGCCCATCTTCCTCAGATTCAGAGGGTGGATTTCTCCGTGTTGCTTTTTCCCCAGGTCTCCACGCCCTTGTGTGTTTCTTTTGCTTAAAGATTGCCACCTGAGCTAGCCTCTGTTGCCCATCTTCTTCGGTTTCAGAGGGTAGATTTCTCAGTGTTTCTTTTTCGCCAGCTCTCCACGCCCTTGCGTCTTTTTTTTTTTTCTGCTTAAAGGTTGCAACCTGAGCTAGCTTCTTTTCCCATGTTCGTCAGTTTCAGAGGGTGGATTTCTCCGTGGTGCTTTTTCCGCAGGTCTCCACGCCCTTGTGTGTTTCTTTTGCTCTATGATTGCCACCTGAGGTAGCCTCTGTTGCCCATCCTCGTCAGTTTCAGAGGGTAGATTTCTCAGTGCTCCTTTTTCCCCAGGTCTCCACGCCCTTGTGTGTTTCTTTTGCTTAAAGTTTGCCACCTGAAGCCAGCCTCTCTTGCCCATCTTCCTCAGTTTCAGATTGTAGATATTTCAGGGTTGCTTTTTCCCCAGGTCTCCACGCCTTTGGGTTTTGTTTTTGCTTAACGATTGCCACCTGAGGTAGCCTCTCTTGCCCATCGTCCTGAGTTTCAGAGGGTGGATTTCTCCGTGTTGCTTTTTCCCCAGGTCTCCACGCCTTTGTGTGTTTCTTTTGCTTAAAGATTGTCACCTGAGCTAGGCACTGTTGCCCTGCTTCCTCAGTTTCAGAGGGTACCTTTTTCAGGGTTGCTTTTTCACCGGGTCTCCTCGCCATTGTATTTTTCTATTTTCTTTTTTTTGCTTAAAGATTGCCACCTGAGCTAGCCTCTGTTGCCCATCTTCTTCGGTTTCAGAGGGTGGATTTCTCCGTGTTGCTTTTTCCCCAGGTCTCCACGCCCTTGCGTGTTTCTTTTGCTTAACGATTGCCACCTGAGGTAGCCTCTGTTGCCCATCCTCGTCAGTTTCAGAGGGTTGATTTCTCAGTGCTGCTTTTTCCCCAGGTCTCCACGCCATTGCGTGTTTCTTTTGCTTAAAGTTTGCCACCTGAAGCCAGCTTCTCTTGCCCATCTTCCTCAGTTTCAGAGGGTAGATATTTCAGGGTTGCTTTTTCCCCAGGTCTCCACGCCTTTGGGTTTTGTTTTTGCTTAACGATTGCCACCTGAGGTAGCCTCTCTTGCCCATCGTCCTGAGTTTCAGAGGGTGGATTTCTCCGTGTTGCTTTTTCGCCAGCTCCCCACGCCCTTGTGTGTTTCTTTTGCTTAAAGATTGTCACCTGAGCTAGGCACTGTTGCCCTGCTTCCTCAGTTTCAGAGGGTACCTTTTTCAGGGTTGCTTTTTGACCGGGTCTCCTCGCCATTGTATTTTTCTATTTTCTTTTTTTTGCTTAAAGATTGCCACCTGAGCTAGCCTC